>NW_024748109.1:7172598-7243248 GCF_018991925.1 Homarus americanus
GGTTTGGTAACTTGTTCCACTCGTCCATTACTCAATTTCCAAACCAATGTTTACCTATTTCGCGCCTAAATCCAAATTTGTCTAATTTAAAACCATTTTTACGAGTTCGCTCCTGGTTGGATAGTTTGAGTACCTTTGTTATATCACCTTTGTTTAACCCTGACTTCCATTTATACACCTCGATCACATCACCCCCCACTCTATGTCTCTCAAGGGAGTGCAAATTAAGATGCTTTAACCTGTCTCTGTACTCAAGGTTCCTTATGCCTGGGATTAGTCTTGTCATTCTCCTCTAAATTTTTTCCAGGGATTCTATATTCATTCTGTAGTACGGTGACCAGAACTGAACTGCGTAATCCAAGTGAGGTCTGACAAGTGCAAGACATAGTTTTAGGATAACCTCGCTAGTCTTGTAACTAACACTCCTTTGTATGAGTCCAAGTACTTTGTTAGCCTTGTTTCGAGCAAAACACATTGTTTACTTGGTTTAAGATTCCACTTATCATGACTCCTAAATCTTTCTCAGTGTCGGATTTATCTATAACATCGTTGTTCTTATGGTATCTGGTTTCTCTATTCACATCTCCTAGACTAAGTACTTTACATTTGCCCACATTGAATTTCATCTGCCATTTTTCAGACCATTCGAAAAATGTATTTAAGTCTTCCTGTAGTTTTGCGGAGTCCTCGTCATATTTTATTACTCGCCCATTTTAATGTCGTCAGCAAATTTACTTATGTTGCTGTCTACGCCGATATTTATGTCGTTTATATACTGTATATAATAAATAATAATGGTCCAAGTACTGATCCTTGGGGTACTCCACTAGTGACGTTACTCCAATCGGATTTACTGCCGTTAATGCTTACTCGCTGTTTCCTGTCCTGTATCCACGCCCTTATTCATTTTAGAATATTTACTCTAATGCCATGAGCCTTCACTTTTTGTATTAGTCTTTCGTGGGGGGCTCTGTCTAGTCGTGTCCCTCGTCCACCGATTCGAAATCAGATGAAAAGAATGTTAATAGATTAGTTAGACATGAACGCCCACTTGCGAAGCCATGTTGGGAATCATTGATTAAATTGTGCTTCTCCAGGTGATTTCGAATAGAGTTTGAAATTATTGCTTCCAGTAATTTGCCTACAATTGATGTTAAACTAATTGGACGGCAGTTAAAGGTTAGGTTAGCTTAGGTTAGGTGAGGGGAAGTGAGGTGAAGTGAGGTGAGGTTAGCTTCTGTGTAAAGTTATCAATTCCTTTGTGTTTTCATAATATTCATGAATGTTTATGGCCAGTTAAAAATTTCCCCCCAAATAAAAACATATAAGTTATCGCTAATCACCAGGTATATACGTGACCTGAAAAAGATCTTTGCTATTTCTGGTATATACTGTACAGGGTGTCTCATAAAAAAATACACACACACTGATATCAGGTTTTATCAGATGTGTAAGTGACAAAAAAAACCCCCACTGAAAATCGATAAAATAAGAAGAAAAAAAAGAGACAAATTAGACACTTAGAACACACAGACACACACACACACACACACACACACACACACACACACACACACACACACACACACACACACACACACACCACAATTTAAGAGAGGACCCAAGAAGAATTTTTTAGGGTGAAATTCGGGTAAAGATATACTGCTCGTCCCCAATAACCCTACGAACCCAGTCCTCCCAAGCCCCCGGTCCCTCCCAGTCCCCTCCCCCTGTTTACCTCCCCTCACCCCTCTCTCCCCTCCCCCCTCTTCGTTTCATCTACCAACTCCCTAAAGATGAATAGTTCTTGAATGACGTCAATGGCTCTTTCGCGTAGGGGAGGAAATAGAAGATGGAGAGGAGGAAGAAGAGGGAGAGGAAGAGGAAGAAGAGGAAGGAGGAGGAAGAAGGAAGGAAGAGGAAGGAAGAGGAAGAGGAAGAAGGAGGAGAAGAGGAGGAAGAGAAGAGGGAAGAGGAGGGAGAGGAAGAGGAAGAGGAAGATGAGGAAGAAGAGGCATGTAGGGGTTATACTATACGAGGAATAGCCTGGCAGTCTCAGCATCGACTCCATATATTTTGGAGAAAGGGGAGGAGGGGTGGGGGTAGGGGAGAGAAGGATGAGAGGGGGGTGAGAAGAGGGTGATTAGGCCCAGGAGATGGAATATAAGGTAACGAGGAGAAGGGGGGAGGAAGGAGGGGTGTTCAATAGGACCTTAAAAGAGATTTGGAGGACGTGTTGGTATACCAGAGAGAGAGAGATGCCTCCCTCCAACAGTCTTCGTCTTCTTCACCTCTCCCTGAACCTTCTCACAGTTTTGTCCCACCTAATGTTTTTGCTAATCTCTCTCTCTCTCTGTGTGTGTGTGTGTGTGTGTGTGTGTGTGTGTGTGTGTGTGAACCCTGGAATCTGTTTAAGCTGATGTCAGACGATTTGTAAAGATGAACTCGTGGTTGTCACGATGCTGGGGACAACTCTCTGAGATTTACGACCGTACTTTGTCTATGGTGAGAGAAGAGAGAGAGAGAGGATTAAGTTAAGTTAGGTTAGGTTCCAGGTCGTAGTTAACTGGCATTATAATTTAGAGCAGATCCCACATATTGTCAACTATATATTGTTAATTAACAGATATCAGTAATCGAGATGTTGATCCTGGATAAAATAAATAAATAAATACAACACAACAGCCTCTTACCACCACGATGTCGAGAGGTTACATGAAGTGTTTCGCTTACTGTGTGTGTGCGTATGCGTGTGCGTGTGTGTGTGTGTGTGTGGATCAGGTCAGACCACAACAAACACAGGAGCATCGTATGAGAAGACTGACCTCACTGACCACAGAGGAAATATACACCGAGTGATTCCATTGGTTGTCTAAACGTTTATTATGTCAAAACTAAGTAAGGTAGATCGTAAAGTATGATAGTGTAATAAAGAAAAACTCATTTACTCACTCACTCACTCTCACTCACCCATTGCCTCTACCTAACTCATTCTCTCACTCACTCGCTCACTCGCTCGTTCACCGTTCCCCACCATCAGTAGGTCTATGGTTCCTAACTACTTAACAAATATATATCATTTTTCTTATTGTTTAATTTATTATTTATATCTTGTAAAAAAAATTGTCTATTTTGTCATTTCAGTTTCTGTTTTGTTTATATACGTAAAGAAAGTTGTTTATTTTTTTGTGTTTTTACGCGGGAAAAAATATAAACATCTATTGAAATTTTGCAGGGCGGGAAAAAACGATTACTGGAGTAAGGTCTGTGTCTGTGTGTGTGTGTGGGTGTTTTATCTCCTCTCCTTCGCCATTAATATATACAAAATATGGGAGGCAAAACAATCGTATTTTCCTCAGGTTCTAGGCGAGGGTAGAAAGGGATTTTACCCTTATAGACTGTGGGGGAACAGAGGGGGGGGGTGAGGGGGGGTGATTTTACCCAACCTTCAGGAGAGTTCTGGACAAATAGGATTTAATCGACACATACAGATTACTAGTACATCTCAAAATAAAAAAAATAAAATACAATAAAAATCCGTCTCAGTTTCTCACAAACAAATAAAAGCAGATTGAGAACAAAATCCCTGCTAGTTGAGACTATTATTAAACTTCCCTTGTGCTCCTATTACCCTCAAGGGACACCTTGTTTCAGGCACTGACGTAGGTGGCTGCCGCAAATTAATTGTTTCAGCAAAGGAATTCGTTTTTCTTTTTTTTTTTCTCTCTACTGTGATGTAACTATTTTTAGCTCCAGTCATTGTACAGCCAAGAGGTTGGTAAGTTCTTTTTGTGTCACGTACTCTCCTCCTTCTCCTCCGGTTTTTTGTGTGTGTGTGTTTGTGTGTTTTTTCGTCTTTCTGTTTTGTTATTTTCTCATTTTCTTTATCTGTTTCTTTTTTCTGTATTTTTTTTCTATCATACTAGTTTAAGTTATCACCTCCCTGCTCTTTCTCTCTCTCTCTCTCCAGTAAAGCAAAAAATTTTGACTGGAAATCCGTTCTCTGGGTCGAGGATATCACTTACGTAACGAATATATTGATGATGGAGTCGCTCCCCAAATGTCCCCTGCTTCCCCTCCTCCTGTTGCCCCTCACCCCTGTCGCCCCTCACCCTTGTCGCCCCCCTCACCCCTGTCATCACCCCTGTTGCTCCCTCCCACCCCTTGTTGCCCTCACCCCCTGTCGCCCTCCACCCCTGTGCCCCTCCCCCCTGTGCCCCCTGTCGCCTTCTCGCCCTCACCCCTGTCGCCTCACCCCTGTCGCCCCTCACCTCTGTTGCCCCTCACCCTGTCGCCCTCACCCTGTCACTCACCCCTGTCGCCCCTCACCTCTGTTGCCCCCTCCCCTGTCGCCCTCATCCTGTCGCCCCTCACCCCTCAGGGCCTCCTGTCCCTAGTATCTTGTCACTCTTATCTAAATCTACCAGCCCACTTGCCCTCCCATCTTCTCTCCCTCTACCCTCCCTTCCTCTTTCTTCTTCTCCCTCTTCTCTACCCTCCTCCCTCCTTCCTCCCTCTCCCTCCTCCTCCTCTCTCTCTCTTTCCCATCCTTCCCTCTCCTCCTCCTTCTCTCTCTCTCTCTCTCTACCACTCTTCTGCCTCCTTTTTCTCTCTCTTCCACAACCATCCTCCCCCCCCCCACCTGCATCTCCCTCCTTCCCTCCTTCATTTCCTTCCTTCTCTACTCTCTTTCTTGCTTCTCCTTAACTTATTTCACCTGGATATTAACCAGTTTAAAGTTACCTGGACGAGAGGTTAGGTTACTGTAGGTTAGGTTAGGTTAGGTTAGAATTTATTAGGTATGGAAGATAGAGGAAGGAAGAGAGGGAACGAAGTGGAGGGAAGAAAGAAGAGAGGAGGAGGAGGAGGAGGAGAGGGATAGTGTAGGAAGGAAGAAGAGGGAAGGGAAAGAAGTGGAGGGGAGGGAGAGAGGGAGTGGGAGGGGGAGGGGGGGCTCTGAACCACCAAGTCCTTCCCCCGGTTTTCCACTCCTGTAAAAAACTCGGATTAAAAGTTGGGTCAGCTAAAACTTTGGTTAGTACAACGTTGAGAGCCTGAGCCCTATTGGTGGGTACACTCGCCACAGAGAGAGAGAGAGAGAGAGAGAGAGAGAGAGAACACCCAGAGACTTAGAAATTTCTCTAAACAACAAGACCTTCCTTCCCTAAGACCGTGAGGGACAGTGGTGGACCAAGAGATTCTTCCCCGACTCCCACACTCAATAGCTACGTAACATGATCCTCCTCCCTAGTTTTCTTTAGGAGGAAGGGGCAGGGGGAGGAAGGGGGGGAGGGGGAGGAAGGGGGGGAGGGTGGGAGGGCATGAGAGAGATATACGTTCGTTCCATATTCTATTATTATTATTTTGTTATTATTATTTCTACAACAACAACAACTATTACTGCTACTAATACTTCTACACAAAAAAATCAACAAGTACTACTACTACTACTACTACTAACGACATAATCACCCAGTCAGAAGCTTAACCATTTTAAAATTACGTGTTGGGAGGTTATTGAACTAAATCCCGTACGTGTGTGTGTGTGTGTGTGTGTGTGTGTGTGTGTGTGCACAGGGTGGTGTAATGCATCTAGTGTGGCAGCATTACGTAAGTGTCAAGGTGCAAACACTGCTTGCTTCCTCTCGCTTTCAGCTACCGACGCTGGCTAGCCCTCGTGGCGAACAGGTAAGCAACTTGCATAAGTCTTCCCCTGCCAGTACACAGCCTCTTCACCATCAAGACTCCTGTTGTGCCTCCTCGTGGCCACACCCGGTAACTGGGTGCCTCTTGGGCCCAGGCTAGACCAGCATGGGATCTCGGAGCAGCAGTGGGCCCCAGAGGGACGGCACACAGGCCCACTGGCATGTGGACACATCCTGGCGCCTCCCAACCACTGCCCCGCTGCTTTGCGGATTAACCTTGCTAGGTATAAGGCTACGGGAGTAAACCCCGAACGAAAAATCTGCGGTGGAGCCCCGCACCGGGCAGACATGCTTACAGAGCTCCATCAAGACCACAACGGTGGCATAGGCGGAAGAGGTGACCACCATGGGAACCCAACGACTACACCGGCGGATGAAGGCAATGCCTGATGGACAGGCTACTAAGGCGAAACCAAAGAAACTGGGCTATCGGCAGTCCATTGCAACTCTCCCTCTCCCCAGTCGTTGCAACACTTGTACCTCTGGATCAGGAAAAGGGAGAGCTAAGATGTGTGGTTGCAGCCTGCGCTCCTGCCTCACCACATAAATCAACTCGTGTGCTGCCAGCACCCAGCTCATCTTACCATTTATCATCATCAAAACCCCTATACTCCCAAAAGTCCTATGGCGACGGACGAGTGGCGACGGGGACAGGCAGAGATGACTGCCGGGAGTCTCTAGTCACAACTCTGCGCATGGGCGGCACAAAGAAGATGGTCGTTTCTGCACTGGGATCTAGGCAGGTTAGGTTAGGTTAGGTTAGAATAAGTTAAATCAACCTAACCTTACTACCTAACTTAATCTAATCAAACTAATTCCAAACCAATCCTAACCTAACCTAACCATACCCTAACCAACATAATCTGCATTTAGCTAAACCAAACCAAACAAAACCCACATTAACTCAACCCAACCTAACCAAACCCAACCCCAAAAGCAACCAAACCAATTCGGGAAAAAAAAATAAAAATTCAGAGTGACAATTTATGAGTTAAAGGCAGAAGACCCGTGTGACATGAGGTAGCAGGGTACCCAAGCTTGTCCTCTACAGGCTGAGAGTAGGAAAAAAACATGTGTGGACGGATTACCCGACTGTGTGTAGTGTGAGGGGAAGGTAAGAGGAGGCGTGTGGATCCAGTACTGCGAAGGCTATAGTATGTTGGTCAAGTAGAAGCGAAGGGCTGGGTTGGTGCAGCAGTCAGTGAGGAGAGGTGTGTGTGTGTTACTGTAGGTGGGAGGTGTTAAGGTCAATAGGGGAAAGAGTGAGTTACTGGGGTGAGGTAGAGGGGAGGGAGTAGTGTACTAGGTGTGGTATAATATGGGGTGTAATAGAGAGAGAGAGAGAGAGAGAGACGCGACTGGATGTTGAAACTTTATATCTCACTATTATACAATACACACAAACTTAAATATAACCCCTAAATAACCTTCAATGACAAAATATTATAAAGTAGACATATACACGAGAGATAAACAATTATATATGGTTTTTTATATGAACGAATAGACAAATTATCAGATATGGATAAAGCTAATAAGTGAATATCGATATGAATTACGATATGAATAAAAATGAATAATTATCTTCATATGACACGATAATGAAAACCCACAAGCGTTGAATTACAAACTACTAACACAAGAGATTAATATTATATAATTACAAACCCACACCATAACCCACGACAACAGAGGAACTAATGACCCACCGCCTACCCTCCTCAAAATAAGCCCCAATTCTGTGTATATTTAGGAACAATTCTCTAATTCTGTTTCTATAATATAATTCCATGTGAAGTAAAACGACCATCTAAAAATAACTCACTAGAAGTTACAAATAATTACAGCTGTAGTGAGTGTGAGTTTTATTTTATTTTTTAGTACGTTACAGCGTGTGAGTCTAGTCAATTACAATGATTATACCAAAACGTTTTTGTTCTTCAGAATGACGTCACACTCAGCGTTGTCAAGGATGTGAAATGAATGTATAATTTCTACCACTTCTGACTCTAATGGAAAAGAATACACACACATTCATAAAATCCACGTTATTTTTTTTTTTTTAGGTGGGGGGGGGGTTGTTACCAAGCAACTTGGGTAGCCCAAACTCTTTCTTACTTTACAATTATAAGTGTTTTATTTTATTTTGTTTGGCGCAAGAGGCATATTATTGTTATTTTTTGGGAAGTGGAACTAACCCAATGACGAATTATTGAAGATTATTGTCGACCTCATTATTATATCACTGTGTGTGTGTGTGTGTGTGTGTGTGTGTGTGTGTGTGTGTGTGTGTGTGTGTGTGTGTGTGTGTTTTCATCACCACCACTACTCCACCACACCTTATATCAATATGACCACCACCATCATCACCATCACTGTATACCTACTAGAAGAGTTTCATTTTCCTGCATCATCCTTTCAATAACATCTATGACTATTTTCTTATTTAGGTCTCTTATCTATCCATCTAAAACATGTATACTCCAACCTTGTCTCTCTCTCCCCCACAGCACAAGGCGGCTGTAGGCTTGGACCGCACGAGTACAGAGTGGGAGAGGTCTGGCATCCCCGACTCCGTAACTCTCAGTCGAACTACTGTGTCACCTGCCGCTGTATTTTGGTGAGTTACCTTACCACTACTGCCACGTCCTTCTTCTTGTAAAATGTTAATTGTTAGTAGAAAGGCCTTAATGTTGGTTGGTATTTTGGCGATATATAGCAGAGTTGTATTGCTAATGTGGGTTTTTTTTTTTAAGTTGTCAATGAATTAGTCTTGTTGAATAGGCTTAAATATATTTGTTATTCTTCTGGTGAACTTGACCGGGAATATCGGAAAACCTGGAGTTTTAATTTCTTAAGAAGGAATCAAAACAAATATTTCTTACGTTCAGGGGATTTGTTGGAAATAGTTTTATATAATAATAATAATAATAATAATAATAATAATAATAATAATAATAATAATAATAATAATAATAATAATAATAATAATAATAATAATAATAATAATAATAATAATTAGCTACAGATACTACTAAAAATAATTATAATAAAAGTACACATAATATAGCTTCAGTAAGATGGCTGTAGTGTTGATGACAACTTTACTTATCAAATGGCAACACAACTTACCATACACAGGAATCTTTCTCATTGCTGTAGTTTTTACCTTAAATCCAAGAGAAACTGGAACTAAGCATTTGCTGATTTAATGAGTTATATCTTTGATCGAATCATTTCATTATTTACTTTTGTTTGCATACCTATACTGCCTATGTACATTGTTTGTACACATACACTGTCTATGTGCAATGTTTGTATACCTACACTGTATATGTACGTTGTCTGTATACCTACACTGTATATGTACATTGTTTGTACACCTACTGTACACTATCTATGTGCATTGTTTGTATACCTACACTGTATATGTACGTTGTTTGTACATCTGCAGTGTGTATGTACAGTTGGGGACATTTCCGACTGGTACATTCAGCGTTGTCAATCCACCCTCTCCGTGAGGGGTGAACCCAGAGAGTAGCGACTTGTGAATCCGAAGCATTATAGAGAGGAGGGCCGGAGGGTGAAGGGATGGTGTGTGAGCGAGTGGCGGTTTATAGGTGTTGAAGAGGGTTTTCGGGGCTAGAAGGGTAGGATGGTGTTAGGGAGTTACTTGTGCAGCTACAACACAGTATTTATTATGCAAGGGAATAACAACGAAGTGAAAAACACAAAGTACAGTATGCTTACAATGTGTTACCGCACTTTAGGGATGTATTCCCAGCTTGTGCTACAGATCTGAGAAATTCTGTGCATGTTTATTGTTGTTTTTATCTGTTTATGTAACTCTCACGTAATCTAGAAGTGACAGAGGGAGTGGCTGGAGTCTCAACATGGCGTCCTTTTATGGCAGATTAACTTTTAAAACCCAATAAATACAGGATGTATGTCATTATATTTTCAGAAGCATTAAATTAATAATATTATGCAATTTACAAGAAAAACATAACCCAGGTTTTGGTAAACTATGTCTGTTAGAAATAACATAACAGTGAGGGAATTCTAAATATTTATTCACACGATTTTTTTTTCTTTTTTTTTTCCTGCACCTCACCAAAGGCGCTGTAAAATGTCACGCAATCAAGAAAGCTGAAAGATTATGTCAACTTATTTTCCTTCTGTTTTTTTTTCAATCATAGTTGGAAGTATGGCTAGTGGATGGTTGACGTGTATTATAACCTTCCCTGCAGTAGGTATTGTAGCTGATGGCTATTTTATATTGTATTTTTTTGAGGAGGGGGAGGAGGAGGAGGAGGGTGGAGGGGGATACATATTATTAGAAAGTTTAATAAGATATTTAATAATTGTATCCAAGGAAAGAGTTGATGAAGGATACTTGGAAAACACATAGTAGGGATGTGTCTCGTTAACGATGATCCATAACGATAACACATACAACAACGACAACAACAACAACAACAACAACTACAACTACTTCAACAACAACAACAACAACAACAACAACTACAATAACAACAACAATAACAACTACAACTACTTCAACAACAACAAATACTACAACAACAACAACAACAACAACAACTACTACAACAACAACAGCAACAACAAATACTACAACAACAACAACAACAACTACTACAACAACTGTGACAAGAGAACTCGCCGCTCCCCAGAAAAGAGAACGCTTGGGTTAGGTTAGGCTACGTTAGGTTTGGTTAGGTTATGTAAAGTAAGGATAGGCTAGGTTAGGTTACATAAGGTTAGGTTAGGTTACGTTAGGTTTGGTTAGGTTATGTAAAGTAAGGATAGGCTAGGTTAGGTTACATAAGGTTAGGTTAGGTTACGTTAGGTTTGGTTAGGTTATGTAAAGTAAGGATAGGCTAGTTTAGGTTACATAAGGTTAGGTTAGGTTAGGTGAGTTTTTTTCACAGATGCCGTAAACTGAACTCATAAGTAGTAATAATCCATCAGAGGAAGATTTTATACAATGGTTGTAGTCACAGGAGATCGTAAGGTTGATAACTGGTGCAAATTATGATTAAGTTTTAGCATTTTTTTTTTTTGCATAATGTTACAGGGCGTTGTTGTTGTTGTTGTTGGTGTGTGTGTGTGTGTGTGTGTGTGTGTGTGTGTGTGTGTGTGTGTGTGTGTGTGTGTGTGTGTGTGTGTGTGTGGGGAACAACAAAAACTCTCTCTTATCCAAAAAAAAATATAGGATACTGTATAGAAACGAATCTGTTAATACCTCAGTTATGTGGCAAGTTTTTTCTTTCAGTACAATCCATACCAGTTGTCTTATAACTTTTCATATACAGATACTTAGAAAAGGAAGCAAAAAAGATAAAAAATAATAAAAAAAAAGGAAAAAGCAAGAAAACCCGAGAGAATATAAATGTGAGATGAAGTTTGACATATTTTTTTCTGGTGATTTTTTTGAGTCATATTTTGCCTCGACCCTGAGAGTTTGGTGGAGATGGTGGTGGTAGGTGGTAGGTGGTAGGTGGTAGTGGTAGGTGGTAGGTAGTAGTGGTAGGTGGTAGGTGGTAGTGGTAGGTGGTAGGTGGGGTGGGGTGGGGTGTGTCAGTGCCATCTATGTTATCATTGCACGATGACAACTGTATATCTTTTACCTGTATCCGTTGATTGTGAGAAATATCCCTACCTCTCTTTTTACATATACCTCCCCTTTTTTCACTTAAATCTTCCTTCCTTCCTTCCTTCCTTCCTTCCTTCTCTCACTCTCACCCCCTTACCTTATTCTTCCTCCTTCACCACTTCCTTCATTTACCATTTACTTATAACTCTCCAAATCTTCTTCCTCCTCCTCATCCCTAACACTTTATCTTTCTTCTCCTACTTCCTCCTCCTTTCCTATTTACCTCACCTCTCAATCTCCCTTCCCTTACCCCGCCACCACCTCACCCTCCTTCCCGTACCTCTCCCTCATCGCATCCCTCCCTCCCCTTCCCCCCCTTTACATCAACCTACCGACCCACTCCCTCCTTCTACCTTATCTCCCCTACACTGTACATAGGAGAAGGGGGAAGGGAGGAAAGGGAGGAGAGGAAAGGTATGGGAAGGAGGAATGGGAGAGAGAGAGAGAGATGGGAGGGGATGGTTGAGACGGTCCCTGATTTAAAACGGAATTTTCTTAAAATGCGAAACTAGGGGATGAAGGGAGGGGAGGGATGGTGGAGGAGGAGGATGGAGAGGGGGGAAGGGAAGGAGGAAGGAAGAAAGGAGAAAGGGGTGGGGAGGACCCCACCTGCACCGTAAAGGGTACGAACCAATCTATCATCCTCTGCCAACCTGTTGAACGTGATTCTTTACACCAAGAACCAAATGACGAGACGGAGGGTGGGGTAAGGGGTGGGTGGTAAGGGTGGGGGGGGTGGGGTGGGGGTGGGGTGGGGCAGGGAGGGATGGGGAGGGGGAGAGGGAGGGAGGAGGCAGGAGGATGGGGCAGGAGGGGATGGGTGGGGAGGAGTTAAGATGGCCCTCCCCTATCATTGTCCCTCTAATCTGGTTAAAGCAAATTTGAGGCTTTCAGGGGAGGAATGTGTGGACGTAGCTTCCTGGTTCTCTAGTTGTGTGTGTGTGTGTGTGTGTGTGTGTGTGTGTGTGTGTGTGTGTGTGTGTGTATGCCATATAGTACAAATGCCCTCAAATAGGATTCATGGCATTATTGTTTCGCCCGAGGTATCAGATATGGGGACCTGGATGGTGGCCAAGGAGGAGACACATCAAGTTATAGTTAGGTGTGGGTCAGAGGTCAAGGGTCAAAGGTCATACTCGAGGTCAAGGGTGAAAAGGTCAGCTTGGTAGACACCGACATAATATTTTTTTTCTCGTAAATCTTCTACGCCCTTAACTCATGAGACATAAAGGCAAGCATGAACTTAGCATGCTTCCCTGTTGGGCGCTGTAAACGCTTCTGCGCTTCACCTTACACAAGGATGTAGAGGAGTGTCCAGTAAATAAATAAAAAAAAATAAAAAAAATGGTTTCTTGTTGTTCCCTTACACACACACATCATCATCATCATCATCATCATCACCATCATCATCATCATCATCATCATCACCACCATCATCATCATCATCACCATCATCACCATCATCATCATCATCACTGAAATAAATTCCAGCTTAATTCACCAGATGATTAGACACATAATGCTATCAGTGGGGGGGGAGATTACCCCACCAAGGCTCACTCCCACCAAGGCTCACCCCACCTCAAGGTGCTCACCCCCACCAAGGCTCAACAGGCCCACCAGGCCCCCCCACCAAGGCTCTCACCACCCCCACCAAGGCTCACCCCCACCAAGGCTCACCCCACCAAGGCTCACCCCCCACCAAGGCTCAACCCCCACCAAGGCTCACCTCACCAAGGCTCACCCCCACTCAAGGCTCACCCCCACCAAGGCTCACCCCCACCAAGGCTCACCCCCACCAAGGCTCACCCCCACCAAGGTAGACATCTCTCGTTGATTGGGTCCACTTGGTCCAACTCCAAGACACGCAGGAATGACGTCATCGACTCTCTCCGACCAATCAGGATAAAGGGATCAGGTCTCTCCGGTTTTGATTGGTTCTCATCAACAATCTTTTGCAATATTCGATGTGTTTATTGTTTTATGCATTCCATTATTAATATTTATCCTATTTTGTTGTTTACTAATTATCTAATATTTATTCTTAACTTTTTATTTATATATCAACCAATTTGTTTCTCTTTTTATAACTTAAATGAAATTAATTCGTATATGGTAACACCCTAACCTAACCTAACCTAACCTAACCTAACCTAACTTAATCTAACCTAACCTAACCTAAGGACATCACTGAGGAAGGAATGACAATACTCCGTCTCTATAAAGTCAAGCTACAAGATTCAACATTAAATATTTACTTAGAGATTACCATAAGGCTCTAACGCGGGAGATGATGAAGAGAGAGAGAGAGAGAGAGAGAGAGAGAGAGAGAGAGATGGATCAGGTGGTAACATCGTAAGAGAGCGAATGGTGGAAAGTACTGTCAAATGTGTTGGTTGAAGCGGCGTGAATAGGGTAATAATCCATGGAGGATATTGGTGTAGGTGTAGTTATGGGTGTAGGTGTAGTTATGGGTGTAGTTGTGGGTGTAGGTGTGAAGGTGTGGTGTAGGTGTGGTGTGGGTGTGGTGTGAAGGTGTGGTGTAGGTGTGGTGTGGGTGTGGTGTGGGTGTGGTGTGAAGGTGTGGTGTGGGTGTGGTGTGAAGGTGTGGTGTGGGTGTATGACTAGGTGTAGGTAGGAGTAGATGTGAGTGTTTGTGGGTGTGAGAATAGGTGTAGGTGTACTCTACTACACCCTTCTTACACCCTCCTACACCCTCCTACACCCTACTCTCACTAACAGGCGGCATACTGGCGTTTCTCGATCACATCAATGACAACTTAAGACATACAGTACATTACGACATCAATCAAAACTGCTTAATATAGTCCTCTCTCTCCTTAAATAATGAAGCTGTTATTTCTGTTATTTAACGTCATAAACAGCGAGTGAGTATCAGTCGTAACAAAACAAAAAAAATCTCATATGAACAATCCTGAAAAAAACAAATCAAGTCATTCTAATAAGTTGTTTACATCACCAGCACTTAGACTAATACAGTGGATCGCCGCCCGACCATTACCCCGAGACACTCATTCCATCACTACTTATCAATACTTTGTCTAGATGTCTCATTTAGTGTGAGAGTTTGGAGGCGTGTCTCTCGTATCCCATCCCGGCTTCCTTTCTTTTCTATATTTCCCTCCTTCATTATTTCCCTCCTTCATTATTTCCCTCCTTCCTTATTTCCCTCCTTCCTTATTCCCCTCCTTCCTTATTTCCCTCCTTCCTTATTTCCCTCCTTCCTTATTTCCCTCCTTCCTTTTATTTCCCTCCTTCATTATTTCCCTTCCTTATTTTCCCTTATTTCCCTCCTTATTCCCTCCTTTATTCCCCTCCTTTATTTCCCTCCTTCCTTATTTCCCTCCTTCCTTATTTCCTCCTTCCTTATACTTTCCTCCTTCCCTTCCCTCCTTCCTTCCCTCCTTCCTTATTTCCCTCCTTCCTTACTTCCCTCCTTCCTTATTTCCCTCCTTCCTTACTTCCCTCCTTCCTTATTTCCCTCCTTCCTTACTTCCCTCCTTCCTTATTTCCCTCCTTCCTTATTTCCCTCCTTCCTTACTTCCCTCGGGTTAGGTTGAGGTCTGTTATTGTGTTTCACTCTCGGGTTTCTAATTTTTCATCATATTTTAGTCTCTTATTGGAGATAGGGAGAGAAATAGCAGAGGAAATAAGGGGAAAGGAGGAGGAGGAGAGACAAGAAAACGAGACGATAAGTGAGAGAGAGAGAGAGAGAGAGAGAGAGAGAGAGAGAGAGACATCACGTCTTGCATACAAAAAGTAAGTCATTGTATTGCAAATATTTATTCAACAACTTTCGCTGGCGTGACTAACCTAACCTTAACCTAACCTTAGCCTAACCTAACCTAACCTAACATTAACCTAACCTAACCTTAACCTAACCTAAACCTAACCTAACCTAACCTAACCTTAACCTAACCTTAACCTAACCTAACCTAACCTTAACCTAACCTAACCTAACCTTAACCTAACCTAACCTTAACCTAACCTAACCTTAACCTAACTCACATATCATCCTTCACCCACGGTTCATACTAACGGGGTAAACAACACAAGGGGACAAAGTAACATTCAACATTATCATAGAATGTTTTGCTGTAGTAAATCTTCAACTTGTTTCCTTGTCTTTACTTCATATTCATCATTCACTGTTTTAGATCTGTCTCCACATACATACATACATACATACATACATACATATATACATACATACATACATACTCTCCCTCTTCCTTCTCTTCTACATTCTCTTAAACCATCTTCTTCTTTCCTCTGGCCCTCCCCTGGGATAGTGAGGGCAGGGATAGTGAGGGCTGGGATAGTGGAGGCTGGGATAGTGAGGACTGGCGTCATGGTAATCCCCATTGCTACTCGGCTCGCACGTCACTCTCTTGTTTACACATATCTCCCTCAAGCCTCGCCCCTCCCCTCACTTCACCTCTACTCACATCACATCACCTCACCTCACCTCAGCCTATCTCCCTCCTCTCCTCATGAGAAACTGTTTTGAACCGTGACTGTGTGTGTGTGTGTGTGTGTGTATACCTCTCACCTGTTATGGCTCAGTCACATCATATATCTTACTGAAGCTCAAGAAAAAAAAAATACATTCCTCTAGTGCTCAGGAAACCCACCATAACGCCGACGTAAACATACACACCTCCATCTGACGCTTAGGAAAAACTCTTCTTATTGACAGTACAAGAAAAATATCCCAACACACACACATAGTACTAAACCATTACAGCCACGGTCCCTGTAATATGTCTGTAGCGTCAGGTAGTGCGTGTTGATGTACTTGATTACAACACTGAAAAAAAAGGGCCTTGTTACTAAGCTGGCAGTCCCCCTTCAGCGTACACTGCCCTAGTTTAGCTACTTAGACACCAGAATAATATGGTGTAGTACGTGGAGGGCATACGTGGAGGCCAGGGTACTATACTGTGGTACTTGGAGGCCAGGGTACTATACTGTGATACACGGAGGCCAGGGAACTATACTGTGGTACTTGGAGGCCAGGGTACTATACTGTGGTACTCGGAGGCCAGGGAACTATACTGTGGTACTTGGAGGCCAGGGTACTATACTGTGATACACGGAGGCCAAGGAACTATACTGTGATACACGGAGGCCAGGGTACTATACTGTGGTACTTGGAGGCCAGGGAACTATACTGTGGTACTTGGAGGCCAGGGTACTATACTGTGATACACGGAGGCCAGGGAACTATACTGTGGTACTTGGAGACCAGGAGTGGATCAGGTACAGAGACTCAGTTTGGGGGTTTAAGATAGGCTACAATAATTAATTCTGTATAAAAACACATAGGTTACAACTCCTCGCCTTTATTAGAATTTATAACCACGAGTACCAGTGAACGTATGAGTCCATTGTAGCCACGAGTACTAGTGAACATTATATAGCGAGTCCTGCATGGAAGTGTACCGTGTCTATTGTATAATTTTCACTTGACATCTGTAGACTTTTGTGGTCTGAATAAATAACACATCACCACTGTCTTAATATTACTCTTAATAATATATATTCTATAACAAATTTCTAAAGTCAAAGAAAAATTTATATATACGGGTCAAAATTTATGTTCTAAAGTCTTATTATTAGCCTTTATTTTTCCCTTAAAACGAAAATAAAATGGCTAAATATCATTTCTATTACATTTACCAACACTAAAAACACGTTAAAAGACTTCCTTCCGAGGGCTAAATCTGGCGTCGGGTGCCCCCCCCCCCGTGACGCGCGTGTTGAACATCCGTAATAGCCTAGTGACGCCTCTCTCCCGCCGTCGAGGATGAGAAGTGGGCCATAGCACCCTACTCCGTCTTATTCCACGGCCACACATACAACCACGAACACAACACCTACGCGCTATCTCTCTCTCTCTCTCCTACACCACAGCCAGGAGGTCCACCATTTACATTCCACACTGGGTTCAATCCCCGGACCTGAGAGGGAACTTTATGTATTCTCTTATTTTAGAGAGAGAGAGAGAGAGAGAAAGGGAGAGGTGTTTTTAGAATGTAATGGATCTGTATGAGCGCGAGAGTTGTTATTGTAATTTAATGGCGCTGTTTGTGTATGTGAGAGAGAGAGAGAGAGAGAGAGAGAGAGAGAGAGAGATATCAAACAAACATATACACCTTCTCCGCCTTGCTGTATTGCGGTCCCTAAAGTCACATAATATAATCGACTCGCCTGACAGTAACCGAAGAGTCATGCTTCCCTATCCCCCACTGTGGGAGATACGTACAAGAGAGCAGCAGCAGCAGAAGGACCCAAAACGAGACCAGACCAGACCAGGCACGGGGCGGCTCTTGTTGATGTCGAGACTCTAACTCCTGATGGGTACACGGAGGACGACCCGTACCCTGCTCTTGATTTAGGGAGGGGACGAGACGGGGGCGAGGGAGGGGATAGGGAGAGTCCACGGAGAGTTCACGGAGAGTCCAGAACATTGAGTCGTAAGGGCTGCTATATTGGTTCAGGACATATACATAAACATCATGACACCGATGGGCACATTTGTTGTTATTGTTAAGATAAATTCCTACGGTCCCTCACCAAAATAATATCGTCAAAAGATTCAGAAACTTAAAATTCATGACTTTTTTTTTTTTGGCAACATCCAAATCACTGCGATGAACTTTTACAATATGGGTGTTTTAGGTTTTACACATAGCCTCACCACTCTCACAAACAGAGGGAGCCACACCATGCGGTACTCTGATATAAGGTGTGGTAGAAGTGGTCCATTAACATCGCTACTTAAAAAGAAAACTGAAAACGTACATTAATTATTATAGTACATGAGTTGATACATAACAAGGCCATAGCAGAAGGGTGTGAGAGTGTACTGAACTTCATTGAACTACCCATTGTTACACGTCACACACACTGCCTTACTTGGTATATACGGAGGCCAGCATACGACACCCGTTCACTGTATTTTTCTAAACTCTAAAGAGATAATAATTATGAAGATTACTCGCCCTAACCTAACCTAACCTGCCCTAACTAAACCTAACCTAACCTAACCTAACCTAACTTAACCTAACCTAACAAACTCAACTATTTACTTTGATATATTTTTCCTCGACTCTTTCCTCTAGGGTTAGAATAAGGTCATAACAACCTATTTACTCTTCGTGGAGGAGGAGGAGGAGGAGAGGGAGAAGGGAGTAGGGGGGGGGAAGGGAGGTGGTGTTATGGCGGAGCGTGTCTGTGGTATCTATTGATCCGTTGTTGATAGGAGACGGGAGCGCAAAATAATTTCACCTCTCCTCCTCCTCCTCCTCACACAGAAATACTGGTTAGGAAAGGCAATAACTTTATGTGTAGAGAGAGAGAGAGAGAGAGAACCGACTGTATCTCACTCTCTCAACAAGTTGGGTATTATAACAATTTTCTCTTCCTTGCGTCAGAGTGCTCCCCCTTCCTTCCCTCCGTGTACTACTGACATAGCGTATCAAAACATCGCATGTCGTCGCCTTTAGATCTGGTAACCATACAGTATAATTTGGTGTGATTTTACGTCCGTACTTACACCAACAATGTGCTTACTTTTTGATCATATACATATGTATTATAATTATATGATAGGAAAAAAAAACAGTGAAGAAATGACGTCCATTCGATGGTATAGAAAAATATTCTCCCTTGTTTTCTTTATATATGCGATTCGAGACGTATTTTTACCGTTTAGGAAAAATTACTCAAGGCGGATTTTGTGTGTGTGTGTGTGTGTGTGGTTTAAGTATATAGGTGAAGATAAATTTCCCCTTGTTTATGTGTGATAGGAAGAGGCAAAGACCCCCACCCACACCCCCACCCACACCCCCACCCACCCATCTTCCCAAGGGTAGCTAGGCCAGGCCAGTGGATGAGATAGTGAATAACAATAGTAATAAAAAGGGATATTGGCTGGGGGAGGGGGGGGGGTGTCTTTGTTTGAGGCTACTCGGACCAGAACAGTACACACACACACACACACACACACACAAACATGGATGTCTATATTTGTGTGTACATATCTCTGTGATTGTGTACGTGTGTGTGTATGTGTGTGTATGTGTGTGTGTATTTCCGTGAGTTTGTGTGTCTGTGTGTGTATGTGTGTCAACTATGTAGTATTAAAAGAACAATGAAAATCGGGATAAGTAAGCAAATATATTATACAGGGTCATCGTTAAACAAGGTCATCACTATAACGAATTACAGACCGACTTCGACCTCCTCAGAATAAACATTTTACAAGCAGCACAACAATAATAAAGGAAGTCTTGTGAAAAATGAGAAACTTGTTGAGAGAGAATAAAGACAATGTGTGTGTAGGGAGTGACAAAAGGAGAGACATGTTTAGTCGAAAAGATGAAGAGAGGGTTGGCTAACGTCTGAGTAACTAAGACACACTGATGATGAATGAGAAGTGGAATGAAGACGTCACGAGAACCTTGGAAATATACACAAATTTTTGGAGCTCTGAGTAATGACGGGAAAAAATGAAGGCACCACACTACAAAGTATAGCGGCCAGCTGCACCACACAGCATAGTGGCGAGCTGCACCACACAGCACAGTGGCGAGCTGCACCACACAGTATAGCGGCCAGATGCACCACACAGCATAGTGGCGAGCTGCACCACACAGCATAGTGGCGAGCTGCACCACACAGCATAGTGGCGAGCTGCAACTTACCACAGCAGAAGTGGGCATGCACCAATAGCATAGCGGCCATTGCACTCACAGCAGGGAAGAGCGGAGCCACGATAGTGCAGTGGCGAGTTGCAACCACAGCAGCGCGCCAGCTGCATCTGCCAGCAGGCAGGCGGACTTGAGCCACAAGGCAGGCGGCGAAGCCGCACTATGACAGAAAGAGTGGTGGCGGCTGGCACCACGCGGCTAGTGGCGAGCCGCAATCATCAGGTATGGGGCGGCCAGCTGCGGCACCACACAGTGCGCCTGGCTGCACAGCAGTAAGCAGAGCTGCACCACAGCAGAAGCGGCCAGCTGCAGGTCACATAGCATAGTGGCGAGCTGCACCTTATAGCGGCGAGTTGCACCTCATTACTGTGCATAGCGGCGAGCTGCACCACAGTATAGTGGCGTAGCCGAGCCACACAGCATAAAGCGGCGAGCTGCACCACACAGCAGGCGTGGGCCAGCTGCACCAATACTGCGATGAAAGAAACACACAGCATAGTGGCGAGCTGCACGTAGCGAGCACAGTGGCGAGCCAGTTCACCACAGCACCAGCGGCACAACCATATAGCGGCCAGTTGCACCACACAGCATAGTGGCGGCTGCACCACACAGAGCAGGAGTGAGCTGTGGTCCACAGCATAGTGGCGAGCTGCACCACAGTATAGTGGCGAGCGGCGAGCTGCAAAAACAGTAAAGTGGCGAGCTGCAAACAGTAAAGTGGCGAGCTGCACCACACAAGGTAGTGGCGAGCTGCACCACAGTATAGCGGCAAGCTAAACCACACAGTATAAAACAAGCGAGTTTGCACGCAGTATAGCGCGGCGAAACAGTATAGTGGCGAGCTGCGAACACAGTAAAAGTGGCGAGCTGCACCAGTATACGCGAGCTGCACCACACAGTAAGTGGCGAGCTACACCTGGCAGTATAGCGGCGAGCTGAACACACAGTACAGCATGGCGAGCTGCACCACACAGCACAGTAACCCACCACACAGCACAGTAACCCACCACACAGCACAGGGACCCACCACACAACACAGCAACCCACCACACAATACACCAACCCGCCACACAACACACCACCCCGCCACACAATACACCAACCCACCACAGTAACCCACCACACAATACAGCAACCCACCACATATGAGTTCCACTAATAGTTCTTGCATAATCAATAATAGATGATATTCTATTAAAACTAAACTGCAGGTCGTTTTTCTCTTCTGGAGGTCAGGTCAGGTCAGGTTAGGTCAGGTCAGGTCAGGTCAGGTTAGGTTCGACCCATGAAGAGAAGTGACTCCCCATGATAATTATATTTTGCTGAGGATGGTGAAGGATATATCGTTTGCTCGACCTTTAAATTATGTACACCTGTGGCTTCTATTTCTGACTCTGTACATTCATTTCAGGTATATTATTTGCTTTTTTATTACAGCCGGTGTTCTGGCCACGTGCACTTCGTTCAAAACATTATTGAAAGCTTGAGGTATTGAGATTAGCCTACGGAATAATATTAATGTATTTGGTTAGGTTAGGCTAGGTTAGGCTAGGTTAGGCTAGGTTAGGCTAGGTTAGGCTAGGTTAGGTTAGGTTAGGTTTGGTTAGGCTAGGTTAGGTTTGGTTAGGCTAGGTTAGGTTAGGCTAGGATCTCACTGTGCATGCCCAGAACTCTTTTCAGCACCGGTACAATCTCAGCACATGACACCGGTAGCGTTTAACTCGAAGCTACGCCATTAAAAGCTTATCCTGTGCTTTTGTTTCTCCCCAGAACGAAGACGGAGAGTTAGACTACGACTGTTCCAGCGAACCTTGTCCCGAGGGTTGTAGCGGAGGACCAGACCAGGGAGAGTGTTGCTCCATCTGCTCAGGGAGTGAGTTGTGGTTCGGGTTGTGTTGATCACCTGCTCAGGACAGTGCAGTATGGTCACCAGTTCATGTCTTCAATAATTGTGACATACAGGTGTTCCCTTCCTTAATATACCTGATGCACACACACACACACACACACACACACACACACACACACACACACACACATCCTCACTAATCAAGAACATCTTTATTACACTTCATTATATTCATCAATAAATCTGTCGTCATTTTTTGGCTCATAGGTGATTTTTTTTTTTTTTTTACAGTCGTCTCCCCATTGACCCTTATCACCATATCAGTATTTCAGGTCAGGTTGAGAGAAGCTGTAATTAGTGTTGAAGATTATAGACGAGTCATTGTAATTAATTCTACAGTTTGTAATGTTATATATCCATGACTGATTCGGGTTAAAATTTTCTCCCTCGCCTCTACAACATAGCTCCTGAAGAAGGCAATTCATCAGGAGAGGGCAACGGGGCTTCGTCTTCCCCCACGAACACCGGCACCAGCAGCAGCGTTGAGGCAGAAACAGCTGTTGTCTCTTCCTCCTCCTCCTCTGATTCCGACTCCTTATTCATGGAGCCGATGTTGGGTGAGGCCTCCTCCAGGGTGTGTGTGGTGGCCGGCATGATGTACAACCACGGCGATACATTCTCTTCCAACTACAGCGATGCCGTCTCCGATAAGTGCGAACACTGTTACTGCAACGTAAGTTATTATTTTGTCCTGTCTCCCGGTACCCACCTGCTGCTGCTGCTGCTAGTGTGGGCATGTCTGTGCTAGCGTCTGTAGTATTAGTAGTAGTAACAGTAGTAACAGTAGTAGTAGTACAGGGTAGTTCTTGTTATATTAGTAGTTCTTGTGGTAGTAGTAGTAGAAGAAGAAATATTAGTAAATTTAGTAGTATTAGTAATTGAACTGTGATGGGGGAACACTGTACGACGCTCAAGAACCACCCAAGGAGTATATATGTAAAGGAAGCAACAACTTTGAAGGAACTACAGTAGCCGCTAGTTACTTCAGCCCAACGGGGAGACTTAAAACCCCCTGAAACAAAATGATAAACACCCATGAAATCCACAGTATAGTAACAAGGTATCGTAACCAAGTCCATTATTTGCCTCCATAAATCCGGGTTACCTTCAGGGATTACTATTTAATGCTACACAGAAACACAGTCTGCAAAATACGTTTATAAGAGTATCAACATACTCAAAAGCTATTATCCAAAGCTCAAAAGTTGTCATCCAGAGCTCCAAAGCCATCATCCAAAGCTTAAAATCCATCATCCAAAGCTAAAAAAAGTCATCATCCAAAGCTTAAAATCCATCATCCAAAGCTAAAAAAGCCATCATCCAGAAAATTACCTCAGCAATACCAGTAGACCTCGAACGGTAAACAAAGCTAAATGGAAAATTCACACTAAACTCTTAAGACTCAGGGTGTTACCTAGAGCCAGAGAGTTGACATAATATCATCAAAATTCTTCTAGAATAATAAGAGTAAGGACATCTTCTTAGACTTATAACCACAACGAGCAGCAGCCCACCGAAACGCTAAGGGGCGGGGGCCATCAGGCTAAAGATGTCGATACCAAGAGGAGGAATATCATGAAACGAGAGCTCAAGAACTAGACTGAGTCGACGTCCAGGAAGGTAACAATCAAAACATCCACTTGAGCAATGTACTTTTTTTTCGTCCAATTCTAACCTAACATAAGTTGATCTAACCTAACCTATCCCTAACCTAACCTAACCTAACCTAACCTAACCTAACCTACCCTAACCTAACCTACCCTAACGTTACCTAAACATAGTTAATCTAACCTAAACTAACCTAAGCCCAACCTGGCCTAAGATAAACTGAACTAACTTGACCTGACCTATTCTGACCTAACCAAACCTAACTGAGTCGGCAGTACCTCTTCACACTCTGGGTCTCACAACACATACGTAAATAAAATCGCAAATAAATTAAATAGTCTGAACCGTAATCAAAATGCAAGGAACATGATTCTTCCTCTGATGTTGGCAGCCATCCTTACAACCAAGTTCCACCGATGATTAACCTCCTTTTGAAATTGGTTTTCAAACTCCCACCCCATCATAACAACCAGTTACCCAAGAAGCTACCACAAAGCGATGGAATACAAAACCAAACAAAACAGACTCTACACCAGAACCCGCCAGGAAGAATCGGCGAAATGGAAAATACTGACATTAAGTCTCAACTGACCCCCCCCCCAAAAAAAAACCGCCGATGAACTGTAGTGGAGATAAAATAAAATTAAACACATCTCTAAATATCTGCCAGTGACCCTTACCCACTTAGCTTCAGCACTAAGTGGGTAAAGACGAAGTAGGAATCAAATCTAAGAGGGATGAAGGCTAGGTGGTTAGATAGACTTAAATAATGTCTCTACCTCTATCCTATAAAGATCTGTTTAGCTTTTCTATAGACCCTCTTTAATTGTAGAAGGAGAGAGAGAGAGAGAGAGAGAGAGAGAGAGAGAGAGAGAGAATTCTTTACCTTTCTACTACAGGATCTTTTTACTTCTCTCCTGCAGGATGGAGAGGCACAGTGTAGGACCAAGACCTGCCCTCAGGTCTCCTGTTCTACACCAATCTACACCAGGCGTGACTGTTGCCGTGTGTGTCCTGGTGAGTACCCCTTTATTGTCCTGGTGAGTGTGTCCTGGTGAGTGTGTCCTGGTGAGTACCCTTTATTGTCTGGTGAGTGTGTCCTGTGAGGTGTGTGAGTCCTTGTGTCCTTTGTCTGGTGAGTGTGTCCTGGTGAGTGTGTCCTGAGTGTGTCCTATTGTCCTGGTCTGGTAGTGTCGTCTGGTGAGCGTGTCCCAGTGGGTTGCTTGTTGTCCTGGTGAGTGTGTCCTGGTAGGTGTGTCCTGGTAGTGTGTCCCTAGTGTGTCCTGGTAGTAACACTTTATGTTTGTATGTGTGTGTGTGTGTGTGTGTGTGTGTGTGTGTGTGTGTGTATGACCTCCTACTTTACTGCATTTCTCATACAAATGATTGGATAAAACAAACACACATACAATACTAACACACACACACACCACTAACACACACACCACACAACACACACCACTAATACACACACTACAAACACAAACGCACACCACGAACGCACACACAAACACACACACCACGAACACACACACACACCACAAACACAGACACACACACCACGAACGCGCGCGCACACACACACACACACACACACACACACACACCCACTACGACTTTGCTGTCACTCGGAATTGAGTATGACGATCATCCAGCTATGATAAAATGATATGAGTTATTAAGGATGTCACCTTCGTTGGTGAGCTCTGAGGTGACTAGAGAAGCCGATACGGGACAGGCAGTGTCGTCCACAGATGTTACACGTGTGGAGGGCTACATCTAGTGCGGGAGGGGCGGCGTCGGCGTCTTTCCGGCTGCTCCATGAGTGATTGGCTCATAAAATATTTTAGTGGAATTTAAAAATTTCTCACATCTTGTGTTGATCTGCAAGTTTTTGCGTTTCACACTTTTTCTTTAAATCAGTCGTTCTTTAGATTGCTTAGTTCGTTTAGGGCCGCCCGATTTCTTCTTGCGGATGGTATCAGCTTTGGTGCGAGACTGAGGGTTGTTCTGCCAGTCTTTTAAAGCAGCACTTTTATCATCGACGAGTACATTGATTTCTGCATCATTGTCATCAAACCAGTCCTGGTGTATTCTCCCGACCTGTCCGAGGATCTCTGCAGGTTTTGGACATAACAGTGTCGAGAATACCCCACTCGGCACTGGGATTTGTGTTGTTTGTTGTCGGGTTGTTTATCATACACACACACCACTAACACACATACAATATTAACACACACACATACACACCACTGACACACACGCACTTACCACTGACACACACACACACACACACACACACACACACACATTACTTACATAGATACTAAAAATGCCATAAGTATTTATTACTATTATTCAAGGCAATATAATATTTTTTTCCCCTTCCTCTTCGTTTCCTAGGGTTTGTGTATATATCTTTGAATGTTTATTGTATCATTCAGTATAGGTGGGGAAGCGGCCGACGTTTATGTGGGTTATATAGTGGTGAGCCCCCCCCCTCCCCTCCCCAGTCGGCAATACGGGGTGCAGTATATATCTCTCTTGCTATATTACATTCATATATGCTGGACTAGGCTTCCTGGTACAGTATACTGCTACGTTGGTTGGGTGAATCATATGGTATTGTGGGTGAGTTTTTTGAGAGAGAGAAAGAAAAAGAGAGACAGACAGAGAGACAGAGACAGAGAGACAGACAGAAACTAATGATTAAAAGCCAAATGAACCCAATGAGTTGATAGAAGACGGATTAGGGAAGGATGATGAAATAAAAGAAAATAAATAAAAGAAACAGAGTGAGAGAAGGAATAGTAAAAGAAAACAAAGAGAAGGAGTAAAGAAGGGAGAATAAAAGAAGAAGGGAGTAAACTTAGAAGTATATGAAATGTATTGATTAGGTGTCATGTCCCCGGAGAAATGTAATAAATGATAACAAAAAAACAATAAAAATCGTCATTGGATTTTTAAATCTGTATTATTTTTGATTTATTTTTGATTTATTTATTTTTTAGATGTGACTCCTTGCCTCTGTCTCTTGAGTGCGGTCTCTTTATTACTGTCTCTTCGTTACTATCTCTACACTTAGACGATTAACAAAACTAAAAATTAACCACGGTACACACATAAACATACACTTTACACACACACACACACACACACACACACACACACACACACACACACACACACACACTACTACCATTTTGCTGTCACTCGGAATCGTGTGTCGATCATCCAGCTATGATACAATGATAGGAGTTATTAAGGATGTCACCTTCGTTGGTGGCCTCTGAGGTGACTAGAGTCCGATACGGGACCGGCAGGGTCGTCCACAGATGTTGCACGCGTGAGGGCTACATCTAGTGCGGGAGGGGCGGCGGCAGAGTCTTAGGGCGTTGGCGCTTGTCTGCCTCGGCATGCAGTCGGGCTAACTCGAAAGTATTGACACCTTCCCGTGCGGTGCTCCTCCAAGCGTTACGGTGTGGAGTAATCGTCTCCCAGGTGAGGGGGTCGAGTGGCACTTTTTCAGGTTTGTCTAAAGACTATCCTTATACCTTTTCAGTCGCCCGCCAGCGTTACGTTTATTATTCGTTAGGTGACTATACAGTAGCTGTTTTGGCAGTCTACTGTTGTCCATGTGGGTAACATGGCCAGTCCAGCGTAGTTGTTCATGGATAATGGTAGCCTCGATGCTCTTACAGTTGGTGTCAGCGAGAATACTGGCATTTGTTCTCTTGTCTTCCCAGTGAACTCGGAGGATGGAACGTAGACTACGTTGGTGAAAGTTTTCAAGTGTGCTGAGGTGCCTCCTGTATGTGACCCATGTCTCGCTGCCATATAGCAGCCACAAACATACACACATGCTACACACACACACACACACACACACACACACACACACATACCAATCTCTACACACACACATACCAATCTCTGCACAGACACATACACACACACACACACACTGTTAGACACACACACATGACAGTCTAGTAAATATTCACAATTCCTAATACTCACCCTCATAATACTCATCCCTCATAATACTCATCCCTCATAATACTCACCCCTCATAATACTCACCCCTCATAATACTCACAATAATAAGCAACTCATAAACACGTACAGTGCAGTGGTAAGCCAGCAACGATATCAACCCCAGCGGGAAAAAAAAACGGAAAATGCATAGGAAAAAATATAGGAGCATAAAATAGCCAGTGCTGACAAATATAGCCGACAGACTCGCTATAAACAAGGCAGGGCTATATTGTTTATCGTGTAGTGAACTCAGGAGAGGGACGATATGTGTGACAATAATTAGACGGATAATATAGCATAAAAGTACACAAGGGGGAGTGATTTTGTCTGTCCCTGTGTGTGTGTGTGTGTGTAGAGTTAACCTTTGCTTGATAGGGTTTGACCTTTACAGACTGCTGCTACTAACCTAACTTATCCTCGCGAAGCACAGCACCATTACAGTTTCACACACACACACAAAATCATCTTAATACATACACGTACGAAGGTCACAGACAGACAGACAGACAGATAGACAGATAGATAGACAGACAGACAGACAGTACACAACATAGTCATTTTTTACTGTCAAAGTTCCCCCTCGTGGTCGTCTCACCCAGGTTTTGGCAGGTGTAGGCTGAAGTATCACAGTCACACAAGAGGCAAAGTTTACCCTCTCTTAAAAGTAGGGAGATGAAGTGTAAGACGCAGACCTTCCTCACCCTACCTACCTTTCTCCCTTCCTTACCTACCTCCCTCCCTCACCCTTCCTTCTTCTCTACCTCCCTCCCCTCCCGTGTCTCTCTCTCTCCCTCCGTTCCTTCCTTCTCCCTTACCTCCCACCCTCCTACCTTCCTACCCTCCCTCATTCCCTTTCTCGTTCCCCCCCTTCCTGCCCATGTATCACAGCTCGTAGGAGAGTAAGGGGACCAAAGTTTATTGTGGGAGGTAGGGAGGGGAAGAAGAGGGAGGGAGGAGGGAGGAGGGAGGAGGAGGGGGAGGTAGGGAGGGAGTGAGGGAGTGAGGGAGAGGGCGGTCGTAGTCATAAGGGGGAGGGAACACTATCGATATGGACCCTGTAACACACACAGACAGACACAGACACAGACATACACACAGACACACAGACACACACACAGACACACACAGACACAGACACACACACAGACACACAGACACATACAGACACACACACAGACACACAAGAAGAAAAGAGACGCCATGAGTCATAATATCGACGAACATCAAAGGAGATGAATACTCACAATAACAACAATAACATCAAGAACAACAATAACAACAAGAACAACAGGAACAACAATAAGCACAAGAACAACAATAACAACAATAACATCAATAACAACATAATAAGTTCCCCTATAACAAGTCACTAAATGGTGTTGACAGACTGACAGACAGACAGACAGACAAAGAATTAAATAGACCAGAATAAATAATAGCCTTTAACTACGAGATAACCTTCATTAACTAACAACTCGAAATGCACACAAGAAACAACCAAAATACTCCCCCCCCCCTCCCCTACAAAAAAATAATCCCCTCCCACTTCCCACCAATAGGTCAAACTATCTATAATATGTCGTCCATTAATTAATTTGCCTGAGTTACATGAACGGTGTTATAACTTACAAAACAGAATATATAAAACCTTCACGGGATCAACCTTACATATACCGAAAGTGACTAACGCAGGGAGAGTCATTTTATCTACATATATATATTCGTATATGTATTTATGAACATTCGAATATATATATTTTTTTAATCAGTAGACTGTAAATAGTTCTTCATATTTGTATAATTTTTGCATTAATTTTTGTCACTCTGTAGTTGTTTTCCTTCATATAACTCAGATTTCTTAACTTGCAAATAATTTAAAAAAATGGTCAATGATGTCACACCAGGAGATGGGGTTAGGGTGGTGGTGGGGGTTAAGGTGATGGAGGGGTGGGTAGAATGGTTGGGTAGTGGGGATGAGAGAAGAGAGAGAGAGCCGCCACAAACAACACCTGAAAATAATAACAAACTCTGAATGATGATGATGATGATGATGATGATGATGACGATTGAAAACGCTGCCTGCATCGTATCCACATAATATGGACAAGATTGTTCCCTGTCACACTTCTCGAGGACAGAAGGTTCCCTGTCACATCCGGTTAACGTTATGTACATATGCTTAAAGTATATCCGGTTAATGTACATATTTACAAGGAACTCGCCATACAGTACGTAAAACGAATACTAACAGTAAAGGCACTAGACTAGAGGGTAGGGAGAGGAGGAGGAGGTGTCAGAAAGGGGGACATTGAGTGTGTGTGTGGTGTAGAACGTTCGCTCATGGACCAACCCTGAAGAATATTGACATTCTCCTCAGGTGTTGCGTGATGACCACAGTAGTTTGAGGACATAATCTCACGAACCTCACTTAATTTGGTGTTACATCAAAAGAAATTTCAACTCTGTGGGTATATTTTGTCAACTTCTTTATCGATTTTTAAGTGAGATGTGAGTCACTCTACCAGTAAGGTCATCATCCTTATGTGGTCGAGTACACAATCATAATCACAAATCAAAACAAAAACAAACTATACAACCTCTTATGGTAGCTACATGGAATGTCAGGATCTTTCTGAATACTGGCACAAATGAGCGTCCTGAAAGAAGAACCGCCCTTGTGGCAAAAGAGCTGGCTAGGTATAACATCGACATAGCAGCCATTATTGAGTCCCGTCTCCCAGACAAGGGCCAACTCACAGAACGGGTGTCTGGCTATACCTTCTTTTGGAAGGGCAACTCTGCTGCAGAGAGAAACCGCATTTAGAGAGTTGGCTTTGCCATCCGCCAATGCATCCAACATAGGTTAAAGGCTAACTGAAAAGCCTGTTGGGATCAATGAGCGCCTCATGGCGCTCAGAGTCCCAATAAGTCACTCACGTCATGCCTTCTTCATCAGTGCATACGCGTCAACACTAGATGCAGAGGATGGCATCAAGGAGGTCTTTTATGCCGATCTTGACAGAGTGCTAACCTCTGTCCCCAGAGAAGATAAGGTTGTGATCCTAAGTGACTTCAATGCCAGAGTTGGCAGAGATGATTTGGCAGGGAATCATAGTGAGAAATGGACTGGGCAAGTGTAATCTCAACGGCCTACTCCTCAGCAAGTGTGCTGCACACAACCTCACTATCATCAATATCTTGTTTAGACAGGCAGACAAGTTCAAGGGTTTTTGGCAACACCCACGATCCAAGCACTGGCATCTCATTGACTACATTATTTTCAGAGAGAGATCACCGAGTTGTCCTCATCACCCGAACCATGCGTGACTCAGACCACTGAGACGCTGATCATGGGCTCGTCAGAGCCAAGCTCTCATTTCAAGTCGCCCCAAAACGGCGAAGACAACAAGCCTCCAGAAGAGGTTTTAATACTAAGCGTCTAGAGGATCCAGCAGTAGCACATGATTTCAGAGAGCAGCTCGAATATGTGCTGATAAACAACCTGGCAACAAGCAACCCAAATCCCAGTGCCGAATGGGGTATTCTCGACACTGTTACGACGAAAACCTGCAGAGAGAACCTCGTCCAGATCAAAAGAATACACCAAGACTGGTATGATGGAAATGACCCGGACTGGTTTGATGACAATGATGCAGAAATCAATGTAATCGTCGATGATGAATGTGCTGCTTTAACTGACTGGCAGAACAACCCTCAGTCTCGGATCAAAGCTGATATCTTCAGCAAGAAGAAAGTGGCGACCCAGCGCCAACTTCGCAATCTAAAGAACGACTGGTTTAAAAATAAAGCATGTAAAATGCAAAAACTTGCAGATCAACACAAGATGCGCGAATTATTCAATTCCACTAAAACCTTTTATGGGCCAATCACTCATGGCGCAGCCCCCTCCGCTCATCTGACGGTAATTCCTAGTTAAAGACAAAGACGGCATCCTTCAGTGCTGGAAAGAGCACTACCATTCGCTGCTCAACCGAAACACTGATGTGGAAGACCTGACTACTCAACAGGTTCCGTTGCACCCAAAGCTGACCCACCTCAGCTATCCTCCATCCCTGAATGAGGTAGCTACTGCCATCAAACAAAAGAAAAATAACAAAGGCCCAAAGCCTGATGGAATCACAGCCGAGGTGTATAAAGCAGGAGGGAAAAGGAGGAAATCCGCCAACCTCATAAAGACGCCTCCATCACCAATATTTATAACAAGGGAGACCGGTCAGTCAGTGGCAACTACTGCAGGATCTCACTGCTGTCCGTAGCTGGCAATATTATCGCCCGAGTCCTCCTAAACAGACTTCTTCCTGAGGCGGAAAACTTCCTCCCAGAATCTCAATGTGGTTTTAGACCATCACGTGGCACCACTAACACAATCTTTGCTGCCCGCCAGATACAGGAAAAGTGCAGAGAACAGCGTCGAGACCTTTACATGGCATTCACCGACCTAACCAAGGCCTTCGACTCTGTCAACAGGGAAGCCCTCTGGTGGACCCTCAGCCGTTTTGGCTGTCCACCAAAATTCATCGCCATTGTGAGGCAACTCCACGATGGCATGAACGGAAGTGTCCTGCACAATGGTACCCAGTCTGAGTTCTTTTCCATCCAAACAGGGGTAAAACAAGGATGTGCACTAACAAAAACTCTCTTTTCCATTTTCTTGGCTGCCTTTCTTACTCGTGCCAGTGCCAATTTAGCCGGTGGGGTAGACATCTCGCTGACACCAACAGTAGAAGCATCGAGGCTACCATTATCCATGAACAACTACGCTGGACTGGCCATGTTACCTGCACAGACGACAGGAGACTGCCAAAGCAGCTACTTTACAGTCACCTAACGAATAGTAAACGTAACGCTGGCGGGCAACTGAAAAGGTATAAAGATAGTTTTAAGACAAACCTGAAAAGTGCCAAATCGACCCCCTCACCTGGGAGTCGATCACTCCACACCGTAATGCTTGGAGGAGCACCACACCATAAAGTGTCAATGTTTTCGAATTAGCCCGACTACAGAGTGAGGCAGACAAGCGCCATCACCAGAAAGACGCTGCCGCCGCCCCTCCCTCACTAGATGTAGCCCTCCACACGTGCAAAATCTGTGGACGACCCTGCCGGTCCTACATCGGCGTCTAGTCACCTCAGAGCTCACCAACGAAGGTGACATCCTTAATAACTTATATCAGTCTCATAGCTGGACGATCGTCATACTCGATTACGAGTGACAGCAAAGTAGTAGTATTTCCCCTCGCGACCTTAATATACCTGTGATGGTTACCTGTAATTAAGAGTTTTTTTTATTTTTGTTTTTGGGGGGGGGCTCCAACGAAACAGATATTCATCAGTATATTCATTACCACAGACTACAAAGTGACTTGATTAAAGCGTTAAGGGGTGCGTCATCACTGTATATATATATATATATATATATATATATATATATATATATATATATATATATATATATATATATATATATATATATATATATATATATATATATATATATATATATATATATAACAAGAAAACTGAACGAATTTGATCAAAATAAAAGCTTCGTGTATTCCAATATCTTTATTTTAGTTTTTGTTGGTAAAATTCTGAGTATTTTCCCTGAGACAGAGGATGGTGCCTGGGCAGAACAGACCAGTATCACCACAGCCACAACTTTACCAATCGATCGTAAAGATAAAACCTTCCTGTATTGTGCCCCTCTATCAACAACACTTCTGATATTTAAGATAAACCTAACCTAACCTACCGTAATCTAATGCTAATCTAACCTACCCTACCTTACCCTACCCAACCCTACCCTACCCTACCTCACCCTACCCTACCTTACCTCACCCTACCCTACCCTAAGGCCATATTTTCAAAACATTTGTGACATGAGACAGCAGTATAGGACCTAACATGCATAAGGATATTGCTGAGAGGGAGACAGTCTGGGGTAACTTACTAAGGGGGGGTAACACAAGGGGGTCACACAGGGGGGAGGCTGGGTTAACTTACTGGGCGTGACACAGGGGGGGGATGGCTGAGGGTAACACAGACAGGCATCTTAACGGCTTACCATGTCTTGTCGACCTCAGCACCATCTGTTAACCAAAAGTAAAGCTTATTTATTTTCAAACCTTTCACCGTTCACTCCTTCACACCGGCAGGGAATAACACTTCTTGAAATGTTCGCTTAACCTTACAGTACATCCGCTTAATGCACAACCGCTTAACGTACCGCCGCTTAACGTACAGGTCTTCACCAACGCGTCATGTACTTTACTTTAAGTGGTCACTGGCTGCTGAGTATCTTACCATCTCAAAGAAACAGTTAATGTATGTGTGTGTGTGTGTGTGTGGAGGGTCTCGGCGGTCATTCACTCTTCCAAGAAGCTACCAATATACCTCCAACACCTTCCTGACTGACTCACACCGACTCACACTGACGAAAAGCACAGTTCAGAATGTGTGTGTGTGTGTGTGTGTGTAGAGTAATGCTAATTATATATATATATATATATATATATATATATATATATATATATATATATATATATATATATATATATATATATATATATATATATATATATATGCTGATAACCACAAAGAAAGAAGAAAACACGAAGTTCCCAAGCGCTTTCGTGTAATTCACATCTTCAGGGGTGAGTACAGACTAAAGAGAATCTAGTCTCATTAAACATACCGAAGCATTTAACATGAATTTGAGTAATGGCAAGTACAAACTAGACAATTTTGTAATTAAGAAGATTTGTAACCAGGTGTGAAGGTTGGGTCACCTTACCCTCTGACCTGACTACCGACCGTTGCGGTGCTATTTAAAGATACCTGACCATTGTGGACCTGGTCTCACCCTCCTCTGTATATATGTATGCACCTTGTTTTGTCCTTCTCTTTAGTCTGTACTCACCCCTGAAGATGTGAGTTACACGAAAGCGCTTGGGAACTTCGTGTTTTCTTCTTTCCTTGTGGTTATCAGCATATACCTACTAGATCACACACACCACACAAATCATGATGCTTGTCTGGGGAAGCGGTGGCGGGAAGGGCGGGAGGAAGAGAATGGAGCCGAAAGGGGGGTGGGGGAAGGGGAGAAAGTGGACGATGGGGGTTGGAGAGGGAATGCATGGAGGGGGCGGGAGGGGGAGGGCCAGGCACTGTCAGCCAAAATGCGATTGTCAGAAAGCTCGCGGATTCCCCTCCAAAGCTCCGCTGAATGAGGCAGACTACTTTTGCATAAACATTGGTCAGGCACGGATACAGACAAGGACGTTTAGCACAGTCGACAGCCAGGCACGGACGACGGGAAAGGACGACGAAAGCCAGGCACGGACATCAAGCATGAACACCAAGTAAGGACGGACCCAGAAGCGCCTTACAGTACCAACGGCGGAGAGGGACCAACACACACACATTCCGTGACTGTATTTTTCTTTATGACGATCACACTGAATCTCTCTCTCTCTCTCTCTGTCTCCAGTTTACTTAATTCTTTCCGACTCACAATCATCTCACACTATCACACTTTTTGTTTCTCACTTATTTCCTCTTCACTCTCTCACACTTCACTCTCTTCCCCTCACACACCCCATCACACTACCCCCACACACACACCCTCTCCCACTCCACACTGCTCACACACACTTCCCTCCTCATACTACTATATCTACTCTCTTGTAAAGTTGAATCTATTTTCATCCACCGCTCGACAACTTTTAACTCTGAGGTATAAAAGTATATATATTTTCTCCTTCCCGTATTAACATAAAGAAAAAAGTATTTGAACTATGAATAACTATTAATTTACTCTCTATTTCTCTCTATATATATAAAAATATTTGTTTTTATTGTGTAAATACGGTTTATATTCATCACGACTAAGGCATTTTTTGGGGACTTAATGTTTATACAGGTGTTTGGTGTCTAATGATGACAGCTAAGTGTACATAGTTTGGTTTCATGAATGGGATTTTTGTATTTTGAATGAAAACATTTATACTATTCATCAATAAAGATTTTGGGGCACTATTCGACATACAGTACATATATACATTATACATATACATACAGATATACATACATACCTACATACACGCAAACATGATAGCGGGGCAGAACAGACAGAGGCGTGGAGATACTAACGTGATATAAAGATTAATGATTGTTGAAGTGTAGTCAAGTAGAGACAGCGGGGCGGCAGGCTGTGAGATGTGAGTGGAGTTGTGAGTTGAGTTGTGAGCTGTGAGTTGCGTTGTGAGTTCTAAGCTGCGAGTTGTGAGATGTGAGATTTGACTTGTGAAATATGAGTTGTGAGTTGTGAGCTGTGAATTGTGAGTTGTGAGCTGCTAATTGTGTGTTACGAGTCGTGTCGTGTATTATGAGTTTGGAGAGATACTCCTAAATGTACACTCCAGTACTGTACACCCCAGTCACTATACAACAACCTTCACAGTTACACAAGTTAACAAAGTGGATGTACTATAACATTAATCGGATGTACATAAACTGAATGTACGTTAACCGAATGCATGTTAACCGAATATCGTTAACCGAATATCGTTAACCAAATATCGTTAACCAAATATCGTTAACCGAATATCGTTAACCGAATGTATGTTAACCAGATGCACATTAAGCAGACACTAGCTGTATATCATATACCATGGTGGTCTTTTACTTGGAGTCATTCATCAAAAACAGGACAACGCGGCCTTAGACTACGGAGCCATCAAGTGTGTCGAGGCAAGAGAATTTAGCATGTGGGAAGGACGCACTGCTGTCCACTGTATGAAGCTGAGAGATTTAAGGATGGGTGACTCAAGACAGATATGAAACTCTTACGTATAACTTGTGAAGCTATTTGTGACTATGCTGAGAGAAGAGGGTGTGGTGTGGTGAGGGAGAGGGTACGGTGTGGTGAAGGAGAGGAAGAGGATACGGTGTGGTGAAGGAGAGGGTGCAGTGTGGTGAAGGAGGGAGTGCATATCCAGATTATGTGTGGGGCCCTGGAGATTATGTGTGGGGCCCGAGCAACGCCAGGTACCCTAGTTAGGATATTATGACATCAAGAGGGAAGGTTTTGTGTGGGTTAGCTGGTTTCTCGGTCCTTCTTCCGACCCAGGATGTTCAAACCAGAAATTTTGAAGCAAGATGGAATCCGGACAGGCGACATTATCCACCTAGGCTGACCTCCTTTCCCTTTACCCTATCGTCCTTTTTCCCCCTCCCCAGTCCCCTTTTTCTTCCCTCCTCCTCCTCTCCCCTCTTCTCTCCCCTTCCTTCCCTCCCTCCCCTTTCCCCTACCAAAGATTTCCACTCCGTGATACAGTCTCAATAGATATGCTTCCTCCTCCCCCCTCCCTCTCTCTCTCTCACCCCTCCCTCCCTCTCCCCTGGCCTACCTCCACACAATTTGATCTTTAATCTAACTTACTTTAAGCACCAAAATGACTTGTCTCCTATCTCACAAAATCATTCCTTTATCGCTATTTTTTACCCCCTCCTCCTTCTCTTCATCCCCCCCCTCCTCTTCCTCCTCCTCCTCCCCCTTCTTCTTCTTCTTCCTGTCTACCGGCGATAACAAGTCACCCCTACGACCTATACACACAGGAGTAAAAATCGATTATCACGGTTGGGGGGGATTTTTTGTGGTGGGGGAAGTGAGGTGAGGGGGGAGGGGGGGGTGATTTGTAGGCTTGTTCTTGACCACCTTGGCAGTTTGAGCCGAGAGTGTGATTAAGAGTTCTTCCGGTTCATCGTCCGCTCGTTACCGATGGCATTAACATTACAGAATAGATCAAGGAGAAACTCACGGTGTTATTGTGTGACATGTGAAGCGAAAGTCGGACCCACCCAACACTGTATATTAGGATGAAGAAGAGGGAGAGGAGGAGAAGATGGAGGAGGAAAGGAAGAGGAAGATAAATAGCAAAGGGGAGGTGGAAGAGAGAAGTAGGAAGAGGAGGGGGAATAGGAGGAGAAGGAGGTAGGTGTGAGGAGAACACCCAACCCGTTACTACATTCCTCCTTCTACACAGTCTGTATGTATGTATGTAAATTTCACTCAAGCACTCATTCACCTATGTTCATTCACTCACTCGCCCAGACAGACAGAGTATATCGAGAGAAAACCACTATACTGGACTTGACGCTGATATTAGCAGTTGTTTAGTACTCTTACTAAGGTAAATAAAGTCACCTGGAGTTATCTAAAGATTCTTATTGGAATCTTGAATGGTTATGAGGCAAGCATAAGAGGGAGAGTGGGTGGGAGCAGACGACACACGCACACACACACACACACACCAAGGTGAGGTTTCTATCCCTTCTGACGTCACTCGCCAGCCCTAATGTTAAGCTTCGCGACCCTGAAGTCCGCCCTGAGACCTGAGGCGCCACCCAGGGACCCTAGTGTGTGTGTGTGTGGGTCAGGTGTACAGTACAGTTCCACTTCACAATCAAATAATTTCTCTCATATTTCCAGTTTACGATAAAATGAATAATTCATATTTCCCAAACAAAAATTGATCATTTAAATATCCAGGTCACGATAAACTGTCACCCAATAGATTGATTACTTACATTATTTCCAGTCCACGTTAAAGCACGAGTCGACACACGCTCTCTTCTCCATACATATCGGGAACATAACCTGTAAATAAAAACAGAAAAAAGAACCTGCTTAATTTGAGATTTTCTGATTAACATATAGTATAGTGTATAGTGTGGCCTCTGTTATTTATGAGGGAGAGAGGTAGAGAAAGAGGGAGGATGGAAGAGAGAGGAGAGAAAGAGGGAGGAAGGAAGAGAGAGAGGTAGAGAAAGAGGGAGGAAGGAAGAGAGAGAGAGAGAGATTGTGATTATTCTTCCTAATGTTTACCCATGAGATTGATCTTTGTGTCATGTTTCAACACGTTAATGAAAACAATCACTACTGCTTGTAAATATGTCTACTTAGCCTAGATACAACCGTTCTGGATCTGACTGATAGATGTTCTTCGAGAGTGAGGGAATTTTTTTTTCTTCATCTTTTGCTTAATTCATCTCCTGACAGATAATATTAACCCTTGATGTTATTACTGAGAGAAAGGAAGAGAAGGGGGGATAGAGGAAAGGAGGGAGAAGGACAGAGAAAGAGAGGGAGAGATGAAGGGAGGGAGAAACAGAGAGAGAAAGAGAGAGAGAGAGAGAGGTTAGGTTAGGTCAGGTTATCACAATCCTTCATCTATTGTGTCAAATTCTCTAATATAAAAACCGTACAGATACTTTTTTGACTGTATACATTGACACATTTTTATAATACCATTTTTACACCTAAACAACTCGTAAGTCTTCTAGGAGGATAAAATATTGACTATCAATAACTGGCTGTAAAGACCCATTCACTCGTAATACATAACACAACATTATGATCAGAAATAACAAAGAGAATATTTCTTTCTATAACATCAAACCAAACATTTAAGAGATATCATAACATGGGCAGTGTGAGGGAGGAGAATGGAGATGATAAATGGGTGTGTGTGTGTATGGGTGTGTGTGTGTGTGTGTAGTGTGTGTGTGTGTGTGTGTGTGTGACAATGTGCTAGTATCTCTGTTTATGACTGATGGTCTTATCTGTGTCAATATTTTTAGTCTTGTATCCTTCTTTGTGTGTGTGTGTGTTCCTGCGAGCGTGTGTGTGTGTGTACCTTAACCAATGAATTTAGTCTTTATCATTATGTAATTCACCTCCCTATACCTGTATATCTTTCTCTTTGTATTGCCAATCTTTCTCTTGACATAAAAATACAATAAGAAAAAACACTTCAGGACTGTGGGGATATTCTTGGGTGAGAGATAAGACTAGTCAAATGATGCAGTCAACAGAAATAACTTACTAAATTATGCGAAGCTGTCCCACGCTACTGCCCTGATATGCTGCAACATATACTCAACATGTGTGCTTTTTTTCACTCATTTTAACTATTTTCACTACTTGTAACTATTTCCACTCATTTTTACTCGTTTTCACCCCTTTTTCACTCGTTTTAACCCTTGTTTACCCTTTTCACCCCCCTTTTCACCCGTTTTCACTCGTTTTCACCCCTTTTTTACCCCATTTTTACCCTTTTCACTCGTTTTTACCCCCTTTTCACCAATTTTCACTCGTTTTCACCCCCTTTCACCCCTTTTCACCCCCTTTCACTCGTTTTCACTCCTTTTCACTCGTTTTCACTCGTTTTCACTCCTTTCTTCTACGCTTAGTTATCACACCGACTTGTTATGCTACTCTTGAAGACAACAGAGAAACGTTTGTCTTCATTGAGCATTTGTTTCAGTAGACATATATTGTTGACAGGATGAAGTGTTGTACCTGTTAAGTGTTGTTGAAGTGTTGTGTGGTGAAGTGTTGTATGGTGAAGTGTTGTATGGTGAAGCGAAGTGTTGTATGATGTTACATAAAACGTCTCAGTAAAGCTAATTAATATACTGCCCATTTCTGAACTAAATGATAAATAATAAACTCGTAAAAAAATACAATGCATTAATACAATAGTCATCGTAGAAATACATCCGTACACAATTTATCTTAGTAATACAATAATGCAACATTGAAAAAAAAAATTAAACTGGACCACGAACCCCGAATGACTCAGACTCGTGAACCCGAACCCGAAACCGTAAACTGATACATTAGTCTGTCCATAAATACTTCTGATTCACGATTCTCAGGGTTCGTGGTACAGGAGAAGAAATGAACGGACTTGAATAGTTGACTACATGCAAAACAGTATAGCCGAGAGAGAGAGAGAGAGAGAGAGAGAGAAAGAGAAAGAGAGAAAGAGAGAGAGAGAGAGAGAGAGAGAGAGAGAGAGAGAGAGAGAGAGAGAGAGAGAGCTAATGCAGTGTGGGTTACCAGTGGCTGTTCTTATATCCAGTCCGAGTTTATAATACCGATGTGTTGAATGCTGGCTGGCGCGTGTCATAAAATGTTTTCATCTCTGCCACCTACCTTGTCATTTACTGCACACTGTTAGACAAATTACTACGTATTAAGCCGTAAGCCAGTTAAAACCCCTCCTCCTCCCTCATAAAGACGGTTCCCGGAAAATGCTCGATACAAAACCTACTCCAGGCATTATTTACTAATTACTGATGGGGAGGAGGAGGAGGAGGGGGGGAAGAGGAATAAGTGGGAGGAGGAGCAGGGGGAGGTAAGAGGAGGAGGAGGAATGATGGAAAGAGGGAGGTGAGTGTGTGATGATAAATGGGGAAGAAGGAAGAAGAAGGAAAAGAGAAAGAGAGAAAAAGAGAGAGAGGGAGAGAGGGACTGATGGAGGAAGGAAGGAAGGAAGGAAGGAAGGAAGGAAGGAAGGAAGAAACGTAACTCACATACTATTGCTGCTATAGACTTTATATAAACACCGTCACAAGAATCTCTCCCAGTGGCATTATCATTCAGTGGCATTATCATTCCTCGCATGCATTATCACGACCGTCTGTTATTAGACTTCAGAGCCAGGGAGTTTTATGATGCAGTAAAGGTATTAGGAGTGAGGCCCCTCCTCCCTATCACCCCCAGCAGTAGGGAGTTACTCAGGGAAGTTTACATGTTAAGAGAATATATTGGTATCGTCTAGTGTAAATTTCAACTGAGTGTTTGTCACAATTTTGTTTTTCCTGGTAATGATTGAATTATTTTATATTGCTCTTGTATATATATGATGTTAGATTTAGGTAATTTATACATTCCTAGTGACCCATACACCCATCTATTGGCTAGTGACCCCTTATTGCTAGTGAACACCCCCCCCATCCTCTTTTCATTTGTTACGGTAATATCAGAAATCATCAGGCCTTCCTAGTCAATATATCCCCTCTACTACCCCCCGCTACCCCCTTCTACCCCTCCCTGCTTTTCCTCTCATTAATTCTTGCCTATCACCTCCCTATCTTCCTTCTCTCTTAACAACAACCAGCATTTTAAAGTACAACAGTAAGTTAGATTTCTTGAGTTATCCCTACATTGTCTTCGTGGGTGAGAGAGGGAAGGAGAGAGGGAGAAGGAGGGAGAGAGGGAGAGAGGGAGGAGGGAGGGATGGAGGGGAGGGAAGGAGAGGAGGAGAAGGAGAGAGAAGGAGGGAGAGAGGGAGGGATGGAGGGAGGGAGGAGAGAGGGAGAGAGAAGGAGGGAGAGAGGGAGAAGGAGGGAGAGAGGGAGGGATGGAGGGAGGGAAGGAGAGAGGGAGAGAGAGAAGGAGGGAGAGAGGGAGGGATGGAGGGAGGGAAGGAGAGAGGGAGAAGGAGAAGGAGGGAGAGAGGGAGAAGGAGGGAGGGATGGAGGGAACAGCTACTACCTCTTGTCATTACTAAAGGAACAATAGAAGTGTATTATAAGAATGACTCAAGGAACACGTATACCATTCATCACCTCTTCCTCTCCCCCTCTCTTTCTCCCTTTCTTTCCTTTAGTCTCAGATTCTCTCATTCATCTCTCTATCTCACTGTCGTCTCTCCCTTTTCCTTCCCCTAACCTCCCACCCCCCCGCCCCTCCTCCTCCTCTCTCTCTTTTCCCTCCCCCTCCTCCCCTCCATCTTCTCTCCTCCATCGTAGGCCCACAGAGTGAAGAGCTCTAGTAGGCCTATTATTCAAGCCAGTGTCCCTCCCTCATCGTCTCCACTTCAACACAATAAGACAGGTCTGGATGCCTTGGGCCCAGTCGTGTGTACCATGGAAGCCGTGTGTGCTGAGGGTTATGGAATGAGTATAGTTGTGGCGATACTGTGTGTGTGTGTGTGTGTGTGTGTGTGTGTGTGTGTGTGTGTGTGTGTGTGTGTGTGTACCGTATAACAATAATCTCTCTCTCAGTATAACAATAACCTCACCTCTCTCTCTCTCAGTATAACAATAACCCACCCCCCTTCTCTCTCTCTCTCTCTCAGATGACTCCACTGAACTAGACTGGGATACCATGGTTTCCTTCACCGACCCCTCAGCACCCAAAGGAAGTTCCGATCACGACTGTAAAATCGGAGGAAGGTATTTCATCAATGGCTCCATCTGGCACCCTGTTATCGGTCCCTTCGGCGAGATGGACTGTGTGTTATGCAAGTGTTACAACCGACGGATCGACTGTTCTCGCCTCAAGTGTCAGAGTCGGGATAAGTTGCAGTGTAATAAGCCTATTAAAGTGGCTGGACAGTGTTGCCCAATATGTCCTCTTAAGTTGCTAAGTAAGTGTGTGTGTGTTCTTGTGGGGATTTAAGTGTTCTTTATGTTGATCGTGTATGTATATATTTTGAGATGCACATGTGGACGTATACGAACACAAGAAAAGGTTCATTTATGAGGTGATGTGTCTTGTAATACTAAAATCAAATTATTCCATTTTTAATGTTTGGTGTTTTATTAATTTTTAAAACGAGTCTGATAATATAATAACCTGTATATTTGTCTTTGTATTTCAGTAACTGGTTCCTTATGTATGTATGTTTATGTATATATGTATGCTTTCATCTCCAGTTTTCTCTATGTAATTCATTATTGGTGTCCACTACTGACTGATTAACTCAACTCTTCGATAAGTTCAAAGTATTTCTTATTTTTTTTTTAGTCTAGTTCAAAATTTTTCTCCCGTGTTTTTCAAAGTTAAAACATGTCAACAAACACATCTGCATTACGTCCTTGTTTCAATAATGGAATTAGAATCCTACGCTCCTGATGGCTCATTAGAGGTGGTCACATACAACACACAAACACACACACTGGTCACTAAGACTTTCAGTAGGCCTTGCGGTCGACACTGCACTCGACATCCCAGCTGAGTCCACGGAAAGTGCGCGAGAAGTAGAACGATTCACTGTCCATTAACCAACTTAACCCCTTCACTACCGGGACGTTACTTTCATTATTATATTTAGTTAACGCCGAGCAATTTCAATCAGCACAACGCGGGGATAAATATGACCCCAGCCAAAAGTAGACTTTAACTTCTGAGCTGAGGCATATATTTACGTCTCTCTCTCTCTCTCTCTCTCTCTCTCTCTCTCTCTCTCTCCTAGGCCGGGCCACGTGCAAGGTTCCCACACAGTGATTCTCTTCTCTCTAGGAACAGTGTCAGGCCTACAGGCTCACACCTCTGGCAACTCCCACTAATGGCTTTGACAAAATTAACTTCCCAGAAAATCCTTATCACTGTTTTTTTTTAATCGAACCCTGACGGTGGCAGTTCTTTAACTTATAGTGCCATCTCTTTAACTTATAGTGCCAGCTCTTTAACTTATAGTGCCAGCTCTTTAACATAAATATAATTATGTTAATGTAATTTATAAACATCATTCATATATGGGTGTGTGTATGTGTGTGTGTGTGTGTGTGTGGGTGGGAGGGAAGGAGGGGGGAGAGAGGGATGGTGGGTGGGAGGGAGAGATGGAAGGTAGATGGGAGGGAGGGAGGGTGTGTGTGTGAAAGGGAGAGTTTAACTATAGACCTGGGAGGTGATGTGTTGATTGTACTGATAGAAGCTGTTTCAGACACACACACACCCACCCACACACACACACCCACACACACACACCCCACACACCCACCCCCCACACCCACACACCCCACACACCACCCACACACACACCCACCCCACCACACACACACCCTCCCTCACACACACCTCTCCCTCCCTCCCCACCCACCCACACACACACCCACCCTCCCACACACCACACACACAAACCCACCCCACACCCACCCACCCACACACACCCCACACCCACCCACACACACTCCCACCCCACACCCACACCCACCCTCCCACACACCCACACACACACCCACACACACACACCCACCCCACACACACCCCACCCACCCCCCACACACACCCACCCTCCCACCCACCACCCACACACACACCCACCCCACCCACCCACACACACACCCCACTCCCACCCACCACACACACACACACACCCTCCCACCCACCCACACACACACCCACCCACACACACCCACACACACCCACCCCCTCCCACACACCCACACACACCTCCCACACCCCACCCACCCACCCACACACACACCCACACACTCTCTCCTCTTTCTGGAATACGTACGCATGAACGAACAAATATACATACACACGTTGAGAAATATACACACATACAAGAAGAAATTCATACACATGTTAAAGAAGTACATACACACACATATAGGAGAAGCTGGGAAGAGAGGAGAGTAATTATGTATACTATAATGAATGAATGAATGACTGAATGAATGAATGAATGACGTATGTACAACTCACTATACTGACCAAAGAAAAATGAGTAGGATTTATTTTATATTTACTTATAGCCTGGGGGGGTAGAAGGGGGGAGGGGGAGAGGGGAAGGAAGGGGAGGGGGTAGGAGGAATAGGAAGGGTGGGGGGAAGGAAAATATTTACATTGTTAAGGTAAAATAATAATACCGTGTAGTGAAGCTTTTTACCTTAATTCTTCTTCTTTTCTTCTTAATCATTACTCACCACCTCCTCTTCTCCCCCTATTATAGTACGGCCAATAATCCACACACACACACACACACACACACACACACACACACACACACACACACACACACACACACACACTCTCTCTCTCTGCCCAAAAGTTTAAAAGTTTTTTTTTAAGTGATCACAAGACCATGAGCTGGAGGTCCACTTAAGGGGCTGAAACTCTCCCTCTTTTAACCTAATAATGATTTGTGGTGGTTCCTCTTCTTTGATCTTCTTATTCTTCTTCTTATTCGATCTTCTTATTTTTCTTCTTCCTCTTCTTTGATGTGAGGTGACGAGGTGTGAGGTGACGAGATGACAAGGTGTGAGGTTGGCGAGGTGTCAGGTGACGAGGTGTCAGGTGGTGGTGAGTGACAGGGTGACAAGGTGACAGGTCGAGGTGACAGTGAGGTGACGAGGTGTGAGGTGACGAGATGACAAGGTGTGAGGTTGGCGAGGTGTCAGGTGACGAGGTGTCAGGTGGTGAGGTGACAAGGTGTCAGGTGACGAGGTGTGAGGTGACGAGGTGTGAGGTGACGAGGTGACGAGGTGTGAGGTGACGAGGTGAATTAATCCCAGAAGCTCAACTCAAGACTCAGTACAGTGTTAATGGAATGAGTTTAATTACTAACCATATTACACACTTAAAGACTTTAGTTGTTGAAGCAAAGTCATCACATTATTACAACAACAACAACAGTGTAAATATACAACACAGTAATGTATGATACACTTGTTGTATTACGCCCTCACAACCCCACCTACCTCCCTCTCTCAAGTCCATTCCCCCTTTCCCTTTACCCCTTCCCCTCCACGTATCCATTACCTTCACCTCCCCCCATCCCCCAGTGTAACTCCTTTGCACACTGGTTAAAAAGGTAGAGTATTAGAGGAGGAGGTGCGGGGAGGTGCGGCGCAGAGGTGGTGTGTAGGCGTTCATGAATAGCCAACCTCATTACTCTTTGAGGTATGTCATTTGATGTTGGTTGATTCAGTAGAAAGTTCACACTCGAGCCACCAGGGTGACGCCCACACATAGTTCCTGAGGTTAAGTTCACGGAGGAGGAGGAGCTGACGTCACCCCTGAAGAAGGTACAATGACGTCAGATACACATGAATACACCTCCGGTCTAAAAGAATAGGGGATAATCTGGCCTATTTGTATTGCATTGCGAGGTCCGCCATCAGTGTATTTGCTCTATAGTTACTCGGGTATGGCGTCAGATGGGAAACCCGACACGGTGTTCAGTCTAACATCAACTCGCGTCCTGGAAGAGAATCGCCCCCTCCCCTCCCCCTCCTCCTGAGACACTGAGTTGGAGGCAGACAGGGAGCATCAACACCACAAACACCAACCATCACCACCATTCACCACCATCATCATCATCATCATCACCACCACCAACACCACCTTCCCACCAGAGAGAGCAAATCTTACCATTCACACAATGTTCACAAACAAGATCTGGCGCTATCCTCGTGTGTCCACTTCAGAAGCTGTCACATAACTACCACCTCTCATGGCTGTGTGGGGGCATTCTTAATATTTTCCTTAACCCTCACACAAACTGCTCAATAAAGGGATTCTTTATATACAGTATATACCTTAAGTTACCTTTTTTACGTCTTGCTCAGTGATACTGTGATATTTCCCTCGAGTTGAAGAGATTCATTAATTAGGGTTTTTTTTCTTCTTCCTCCTCCTCCCTCCTTCCCTCCTCTCCTCTTTCCCCCTTTTCTTCCGTTCCTTCTCCGTGTCCATTGAGTAAGAGAAGAAACTGAAGATTGCCGAAGCATACACGCGCCACTGTGTGCAACTTGAATACTAAAAAAATCCTAACACACAGTGACATCTGGTGGCGGGTTATTATGTGGGTAATTTCAGAGCAAAGGTGTTTCAAAGGTAATACCTATAACCTAACCTAACCTAACCTAAGAGGAATGTGTTATAACTTACATTGATTTGTTTCCTCCACAGTAAACACATCACCTCAGGCCTCTAGGGGTACAGCGCGTTGCCTGAGTGACCGCTCTCAACAGGCTGTATGGAAGAACAACGGTGCAGGCAATAATTCAGGCGTTCTCCACGTAAGTTTACTCCATCTGCTTCCTTCCACCTTTGCTTCCACCCTAACCTCCACCTATTTACTCCTTTACACCTTCTCCTCCACCTACATACTCCCTTCCACCCTCGCGTTACTCCACTTCCCCCCACCCAATTCCCTTCCACCTTCGCCTCCTTTCACTTCCTCTTCACCCATTGCTGTGTACTGCTCGCATCTTCACACAGTATATCGTAATAAACATCAAGGTCACGACAATATTGTATAAAGTGTATCACATTAACTCTCTCTCTAAAATAGGGTAACTCACAACTAACCAATCATCCCTCTCCTCCTCCTCCTCCTCCCTGCAGTACGTGTTTGAGCCGCTAGAGGGAGGAACGAGCAATATACTCCACCTTCACCGCATGATCCTCAAGAACCGCAACTTGGAAAAACTCGACATTTTGGACATCTCTCGGTCTGAGTTCCGTGATCTTCGTTCCACTTATACCTTCAGTCTCCTCGGCGGCACCAGCACCAGTAAGTTACCTCCAACACGGGGCACCAGTAAGTTACCTCCAACACGGGGCACCAGTAAGTTACCTCCAACACGGGGCACCAGTCAGTTACCTCCAACACGGGGCACCAGTTACCTCAGTTACCTCCAACACGGGGCACCAGTAAGTTACCTCCAACACGGGGCACCAGTAAGTTACCTCCTACACGGGGCACCAGTAAGTTACCTCCTACACGGGGCACCAGTAAGTTACCTCCAACACGGGGCACCAGTAAGTTACCTCCAACACGGGGCACCAGTAAGTTACCTCCAACACGGGGCACCACCTTTAGTGTACTTAATTGAAGTTTGGGTTTTTCTCAACATTCTAAATACGATTTTTTTTGCCTTATTTGCCCAATGTTGACTTGTGTTTCTCTCGTCTAGGGTTGATGAACAGGTTTAAGAAGCGGGAACAGCGTGTGGAGCGACGTTGCAAGAAGAAGGGGCGTTGTAACCTGCAGCTGGAAGGCATGGAGAAAATTCTGAAGGTGAAGCCCGCGCAGGAGAGAGCTCGTTGTCCCCGGGGCGAGAGGCAGATCTGAGGAGAATAATGAATTAGTCTACAGTACTTTCTAGTCAGGACCGGGGGCTGTGTACCATCACTGTCTCTCACTGTACGAGAAGGGCTGCCACCACCACCACTGTCTCTCACTGTACGAGAAGGGCTGCCACCACCACCACTGTCTCTCACTGTACGAGAAGGGCTGCCACCACCACCACTGTCTCTCACTGTACGAGAAGGGCTGCCACCACCACCACTGTCTCTCACTGTACGAGAAGGGCTGCCACCACCACCACTGTCTCTCAAAGTGCGATATCTCACCACCATCAGCCTGTAATGGAACATAGCTGGCGATAGTGGTGGTGATGGTGGTGATAGTGATGTTGGTGGTGATAGTGATGATGTTTAGTGTTGGTATTGGTGGTAGTGTTGATGGTAGTAGTGGCGATGGTGGTGGAGGAGCCCTAGGAGCTGGCTGACCTGTAGCAGGAGTCTTGGTGGAGGTGATGAAGGTAGCCACGGGGAGTGTTACTGCATGAAGGAGGTGTTAGGTACAAATAACTGTTAGAAATAGCCTGAGATATGTAGGGTATAAAGGAGTGTCGTGTGTAGTGTCGCTGAGAGAAAAGGGACAACCTTGGACCTGTGAAGGGAGAGTAAATTTACCAGAAGAGTGACCGACATGGGAAGTAAAGAGGTCTCCATGTTGGGACGCTGCTAGGGGAGACGGTCTTGTACGCCTGTGCGAACAAGAATTTCCGCGATGGACGTATGCAGTAGGTGAGCGTCTGGTGAACTTGTGTGACACAGTGGGGAAGGGTCGAGTGTAGAAGCAACTGGCTGAAGATAGAAATATTGGAATATGTGTAGTAACATTGTCCAGTTGTTTCAGAAAAAAGAGAAAGAAACGTGTGGAAAAGAGAAGGAAAAAAGTGTTTGAAAACAGTGGAAAGGAGAGAAAAGTGGAGAGATAGAGAGTGAAGCTGCAGTTCTCGGCCTCAATGTGTAATATTAATGTTAACTTGTGTATCCAGTAACGACAGTAGAGTCACTCTTTCTTTCCTTCAGTTGTGTTGGCACTTGGGAAGGAAGGGAGTAGTTTTTATATGAAGAGTATTGTGGTGTGACACAGTTAACCCTGTGTGACACAGTTAACCCTGTGTGACACAGTTAACCCTGTGTGACAGTTAGCCCTGTGTGACACAGTTAACCCTGTGTGACACAGTTAGCCCTGTGTGACACAGTTAACCCTGTGTGACAGTTAGCCCTGTGTGACACAGTTAGCCCTGTGTGACAGTTAGCCCTGTGTGACACAGTTAACCCTGTGTGACACAGTTAGCCCTGTGTGACACAGTTAACCCTGTGTGACACAGTTAGCCCTGTGTGACACAGTTAACCCTGTGTGACACAGTTAACCCTGTGTGACACAGTTAGCCCTGTGTGACAGTTAGCCCTGTGTGACACAGTTAACCCTGTGTGACACAGTTAACCCTGTGTGACACAGTTAGCCCTGTGTGACACAGTTAGCCCTGTGTGACACAGTTAACCCTGTGTGACACAGCCCTGTGTGACACAGTTAGCCCTGTGTGACACAGTTAACCCTGTGTGACACAGTTAACCCTGTGTGACACAGTTAGCCCTGTGTGACAGTTAGCCCTGTGTGACACAGTTAACCCTGTGTGACACAGTTAACCCTGTGTGACACAGTTAGCCCTGTGTGACACAGTTAGCCCTGTGTGACACAGTTAACCCTGTGTGACACAACTGACCGTGTATGACACAGCTGACTGTCACTGTGGCACGTAATAACTTATTATTTATTGCTCTTACTATCATTATTACTTTTTCTTTTGTACAAATCTGCGACAGACAAACACACAGTCTAGATAAATTAATTATTTGTTATAATTCCCTTAAATTTTTCTTCTCATTTGTATATTAAGAAAAAGTGACGATAAGACCTGTAAAGAAAGACATTATATATACAGGTATTTATTTATATTTAGACACCGAAGTTAAGTGAGTGAAAACACAAAATAAATATTATTAATAACTTAGCATTATATCAAAAAACCTAGTCATACATATATGTTGCCCTATAACACAGAACCTCTTATTTATGTTTCCTTTTATCAAGATATCAAATATACTTGTACTGGTGAGAGTTGTGTCATAGAGAACAACAACACCGACCTCAACTCTCACATACAGTTTCAGAGATCCCCAGAAACCTTGTAAATCAATGTAACTTTTGTATGTAAACTGTATTTATCTTCTGTCTTCGTTGTATCTTTACTTTACATTCCATGCAGGAGAATCGTGTTGTACCTGAGCTAATATTGGTCAACAAACATGTCAAGTAACACTATGGGATTGGTTGCTTCATCACCTGGCCACACTACCTAACCTGACCTGACCGGACCAGAATGATTTTTCGAGGACGTTCTTCACACTTGTATATCAGGCTTGTGGGTGTGTTTGTGTGGGTGTGGGTGTGTTTGTGTGGGTAAGAGTGTGTATGTCTCCCTCTTATATTATCTACCTTTCCCTCGAGCTCCTCTGATGGAACCCGTAGCTAGATGCCCCAGAGCCCATGATTCTAGAGCCCAGCTTAATGCAGGAACTCTCAAGCTCTGACATCCTAGGATCTCAAGAGCTTCCGACCCTACCACAAGAAAACGACATTCACGGCTCTGTGTACTAGACTTTACCCCTCCCTCTGTGTTAAAACTTAATCTTGCCTCTGTATGTTGCCTTGCCGGGGAATCAGTGTACGCCAATCTTAGCAATTGCCCCTCAAGAGCTTAAATATTTGCTGTTCCGTGTGTACTATGCCACCAGTAGCTGTCATCAGGACCTCTTTGATGATGATATTAACCCTAAATGTTTGTCGTGATACAGTTGAGGACGTGGGTACTGCAATGGGCTGTATATAACCCCTCTCATTGGCAGACACACTTGCATACGACGTGGATAGGGAAGGCAAAAGGCTATCGAACACGGAGACACAGAGAGCTTGTGGGAGGTGATGTATTGATAGGTATTGAGTTTTAACAGAAGGTAGCGGCTAGGATGGGTAAATCTAAATAGGTATATGAGTGTTTATATGGTAACCGTTCTCCCCCGCGAGCTATCACTGCTAGCATTACATACACACACACACACACACATACATACACACACACATACATACACACACACACACATACATACACACACACACACACACATACACACACACACACACACACACATACACACACACACACATACATACACACACACACACACACACACACATACACACACACATACATACACACACATACATACATACACACACACACACACACACACACATACACACACACACACATACACACACACACACACATACATTCTTCCATTATTCGACAGCTGGAAGTAAAGGTCTTAGTAATTGCAATACATTATGTGATTATTTGTTTATGAGGAACACGTTATTGAGACACGGTGACACTTAAGAACATCCTGGCTAGTCAAACACCAAAGGACAAATAACAAAAACAAAGTCACTTAAACAGCATAGTCAGGTTAATTACAGGTTACTTAAAGGTTACTTAGTTATGATGGGAAACGATGATTTAAGTAACAGTTAAATATTTTACTGTTGTTATAATTAATAAGTCAATGGACAAGGATCTTATAGGTAAATACTAATGATAATAATAATAACATCAATAACCAGGAAAAATAAAAAAATAAAATAGAACTAAAAAGTAACATTAACTCGCTGGAGACACTCACATTAATATCACAGGAGCGACAAAAAAAAAAAAATTGTCAGATCGCTGAATAAAAGTTAACACAAAGAGAACACAAATCATCATCCTTCTTGTAATTACGTTGACCGAGGCGATGACCCCCCCACCCCTCCAAGACGCATTGAATCGATCACCACTTATGATTTTCAAGAACTAGCAGTCATGACATTAACGTAATAACTTCAATAACACGTAACATTTTTGTGGATATACACGGGGTAGATTTGTGTGTATATGCGTGGTAGATTATCTCAATATATAAATACGTCTACGTCTGATTTTGTGAAGTATATATGCGACAGGTTTGAAATTTTGATGGTATACTTTGACAGCATACATTGACTGTATACTGGTTTTTAATGGATGTCTATACTCCATCTTATCAAACACGCACGCCAAATATCATGACAACACAAGATCTATAAGAGAAACTTGAGAGAATATTAGAACGTGTGCAAATTATAGTAAGTCGCTAACTCTATTCCTTACGTATAATTTAATAGATTCTGCAGACGTTTGATTACAGCACACAAGCAGCTATTCTCTATATTACCGAGTGTTGATTATTAAACTCCGTGAAAAGTCTTAAATTTCACCCCAAAAGAAATGTCATTCGTTTTTTTAGAATAGGAAATTGGAAGAGGGGCAGTATTAATGACGTGGTGGGTGTGTGTGGGTGGGCGTGTGTGTGTGGGTGGGCGTGTGTGTGGGCGTGTGTGTGTGGGTGGGTGGGCGTGTGTGTGTGTGGGTGGGCGTGTGTGTGTGTGGGTGGGCGTGTGTGGGTGGGCGTGTGTGGGTGGGCGTGTGTGTGGGTGGGCGTGTGTGTGTGGGCCGGTGTGTGTGTGTGTGGGTGGGCGCGTGTGTGTGTGGGTGGGGAGTGTGTGTGTGGGCGTGTGTGTGTGGGTGGGCGTGTGTGTGTGGGTGGGCGTGTGTGTGTGTGTGTGGGTGGGCGTGTGTGTGGGTGGGCGTGTGTGGGTGGGCGTGTGTGTGTGGGTGGGCGTTTGTGTGTGTGGGTGGGCGTGTGTGTGTGGGTGGGCGTGTGTGTGTGGGTGGGCGTGTGTGGGTGGGAGGCGTGTGTGTGTGGGTGGGCGTGTGTGTGTGGGTAGGCGTGTGTGTGTGGGTGGGTGGGCGTGTGTGTGTGGGTGGGTGGGCGTGTGTGTGTGGGTGGGTGTGTGTGTGGGTGGGTGGGCGTGTGTGTGTGTGGGTGGGTGGGCGTGTGTGTGTGGGTGGGCGTGTGTGTGTGGGTGGGCGTGTGTGTGTGTGGGTGGGCGTGTGTGTGTGGGTGGGCGTGAGTGTGTTATGCTAGATTTACAGGAAGACAGAGATGCTTATCACAATACGTAATACTATGACTCATACAAACAATAGATAACAATACTACGAAACGGAGGATTGAAAGATAAACTGTTGGCCGATTATTATTATTATTATTTTTAGAGTTTTCCGAACTTTAGAATTCCGGATATCTAAGGTCCTATTTAGTATATCCAAGTATTTTAAAGTTCTCACTGTATTCCCGACGTCATGGAGCTGTAAGGAACTCCCCCCCTCACTACCTAACCTAAGTTGATTGGATTATATTGTTATTCTTTGGTTATGTGTAAGTCGACAATCTAGACAGTTTATCGTTAGAGCGAAGAGACTGTTACCAGACGACCAGACTCAGTGTGTTGACAGAGTAAGCCATCCCCAGTGTTGCTTATCTAGGTTACTTAAGTTTAAGGAATACAGTAAGAAAGAATATTAATCTGTTATTTCTTCCCTTCCTCTAATTAATCGAGAAATATTTGTTGGTCATGTGAAGTGGGTAGACACGAATCTCTTGTCTAGATACGTGTTCATATGTTCTCATGCCTCTAACAGGGGTCCTTCAGGATTATAATAACACATGTATTTAACAGTGTCTTGACCACGTTCCGAGTGAATACAATCGATTCCTACAATAGTGTAACATTCCTTTTTTCTTGGCTTTGTTTATGATCTATTATGGAGAGAGTTGGCTTCGTTATTTTTGTGTTTCTAGTCATCGAAGCTTCATTGTGACTGCACGAAGCCAACATTCCCGACGACCATGGAGCTGTGTGTGTGTGTGTGTGTGTGTGTGTGTGTGTGTGTGTGTTAGGTGCGAGCAAGCGCTCTTCCTCGACCGTGTAATGTTCATTTCAACGAATATGTAATAATATAAATTCTAAATGATACATTGTTACTGCATAATGAATGTTAACATCAACTCCCAATAACAACAGTGCAATACTATTACTACTACCGCTACTATCGCTACTACTACTGCTGTCACTATTACAACTACCAAACACCAATACTTCTCACATTACATTCCGTACATCTGTAGCTTCTGGTCATTAGTCACCCCATGTGAGTTGTGTTATAAAGATCGTATCTCTAACCTCGTGTACCTTAGGCTAACGTTTGTTCTGCTCATAAAAATGGCATTTTAGACATATATTCAACGCGATTCAATTTTCCTGTTAATAAGATTTTTCGACGAATCGTGTTGACAAGAGAACATACATAAGGCGAACTGTGTCGTCGTCAGTAGAGATTGTTGTTTAGCTTCACAGGAAGAAAAGTGACGCCTCAGGCAAAAAATATAAAATAAACTTCTAGATGCACACTGAGCCGCTTTTGAACTTCCTTTGTGTATATACGTATATATATTTTTAGGTGAACGTAAAATTTATAATCAAACGACAGTGTATGGTGCCAGGATTAAGCTAAATGTCATTCAGCCTCGCACAAATGTATAACAAAAACGTGAAATAGTTTCGTGTGTCAAACTACCCAAAAAAGTTTCGTAGACTACAGCAGTGTGACCTAGACCCACAGCAGGGGTAAGGATATTCTCGTTTTCTCTATGTGGTACAGTATCTTATTAACGTGTGTACAGGACTTGCCAAGTGTGTCGAAGAAAGCAAGTCCCATGATAGCGCTGTTCGTTGTGGCTATATGCATTCTGAATTATCTCAAACACCTAAGGGTAATTTTCTTATGGTATATTTAAGTTTGAATATTTCTGTGTATCTTTAGTAGAAGTTTCCCGTTCTATGATTATATTTTCAATGTGGATGATGGCCAATATTATTATTATTATTATTATTATTACGTATTTGGGGGGAGATTTGCAAGTCAGCATCTTTAATAAAAGTATTTGACACTAGACAATAATTGTATTTAATGATGAAATGTATTAGATGATATAAACAATTAAGATGGTCATAATACAGTGACCATGAAAGTATAATGTGTCCTAATGTTAGAATTATAAAACAAAAAAGTCACCCTCAAATTACAACCAGGATTAACTGTTTAACATGACAAAGTTTTCTATAATTGACCTTCTGCTCACAAGCCTGGTAATATAAATAGGAAACTAGGACGCTGGAATACCCAACTTGAGGGCTAAAAGTGACTGATTATCTTGACGGCAGCCAGTATTGAGAGGGCCGTCCATACATTATCACTTACTCTCGTATCTCAGTTCTGTACATTAAGAAAACTTGGGGTTTCTTTCACATAGTTAGAATCCAATAGCCTCTTGTTAGCATATTTTGATTTTGTGCCCCCCCCCCCTCTTTTTTTTAATATAAATGTTGTGAATAGTTCTCGTTTCTGGTGATATTGTTAATAAAGAGCAGGAGCTACACTTATATGACTGACAGTAACTTATTTGTTGTACGTATGGAGACATTCAACTGTTTTATTAGTTGTGTTTTGAACAAAGAAATTCACAGCTGATTAAAGGATGTTTTTTTATTATCCCACAATACTTAAAAAATAAAATAATTACTGGATAAACAAGAGTATCTGTTCGACACGCTTTGAGGTACAGTCGCCTACAGTTACACCTGGTACACAAGCTGGAACGTTTTGTGAGATGTGGCAGAACTGTGGAATGCTTATCTAGCATCCTTAGTCGGGTTACTATGACGACGTTCCTGAGGACCATTCCGGGAATTTATTATGATGTAAACAAAAACAGAGTTGCCAGATCTCGCAAAATGCTTCAAGTCACTGTGCCAGGTATAAATGCAGCCGACTGTACCATGGCTATGAATAACCTTACACTGACATTGTTACTCACTATATAAGAATGATATAACTTTACTACCAAGTTAACCAAAGCTCAAGAAAAGTCATTACTCACAGAGGAACACTGATGTAACACAACCAAGGCTTACTACTGTGATACCTGATTATGTTTTCAAGTGATTTAAGTGGGAAGATATATTACCAGATACGCCACACTGTGTACTTGAACCTCCTCCACTTTTTTTAACAAGAAGGAAATATTTGCAGGACATCCGACACAGTTACAAACACTAATAAAGGAGTTGAATAAAGTAAATACAAGAAGTATTCAACAAGTTCACAAATTCTAAATACACTGCATTTATATTTTGAAGAAAAAAAAATGTTTGTTTTTTTTGTAAGTTAAGTAAAAGATAATTCACTCATTGGCATCTCCTAAGTCTCTCTCTCTCTCTCTCTCTCTCGCTCTCTCTCTCTCTCTCTCTCTCTCTCTCTCTCTCTCTCTCGTTAACTGGCTCACTCAAGGGCTACCAGCGAGTGAATGATCTTCATAGATGAACAAATAGTAACGACATATCATAAGAAGGATTAACGTAGGCTGCAGTGTCTTCAGGATATATCAGAGTTGAGGAGAACATAAGAATGGAGGACACTGCAGCGGGCCATACTGGGTAGTCCCGTTTACACCCAACCCCTATCGCTCATATATCCACCCAACCTATGTTTGAAGCTATCTAGCGTATTCGAGTTAATGATGATGTTTGGTAACTTGTGCCATTCTTCCACTACTCTATTTCCAAACTAATGTTCACCTATCTCGAGCCTAAATCTAAATTTGTCTAATCTAAAACCAATGCTATGAGTTCGCTCCTGGTTGGATAGTTTGAGTACCTTTGTTATATCATCTTTGTTTAGCCCTGACTTCCATTTATACACCTGGATCATATCGCCCCTCACTCTACGGTTCTCGAGGGAGTGCAAATTAAGATGCTTTAACCTGTCTCTGTACTCAAGGTTCCTAATGCCCGGGATTAGTCTTGTCATTCTCCTTTGAATTCAATCTGGGATTCTATATCCATTCTGTAAATACGGTGACCAGAAACTGGACTGCGTAATCCAAGTGAGGTCTCACAAGCGCAAGATATAGTTTTAGAAATATGAGACAATCTAGAAACTACTTAAAAGAAAAGAAAAATAACAGCTAGGAATGAGACCGTTCTTGTAAGGTTGAAGAGCTGATATGACAATGTTTAGGTCATTACTGTAAGAACACATTAATAGTGCAAGATTATCACATTAACATTGCATGAATAACATTAATATTCCAAGAAGAACAGATTATCATTAACATTGCAAGAATAACATTAATATTGCATGAGGAACAATAATATTGCAAGAATAACATTAATATTGCAAGAATAACATTAATATTGCAAGAATAACATTAATATTGCAAGAATATTATTAACATTGCAAGAATAACATTAATATTGCAAGAATAACATTAATATTGCAAGAATAACATTAACATTGCAAGAATAACATTAACATTGCAAGAATAACATTAATATTGCAAGAATAACATTAACATTGCAAGAAGAACAATAATATTGCAAGAAGAACAATAATATTGCAAGAATAACATTAATATTGCAAGAATAACATTAATATTGCAAGAATAACATTAATATTGCAAGAATAACATTAACATTGCAAGAATAACATTAACATTGCAAGAAGAACAATAATATTGCAAGAAGAACAATAATATTGCAAGAATAACATTAACATTGCAAGAATAACATTAACATTGCAAGAAGAACAATAATATTGCAAGAAGAACAATAATATTGCAAGAATAACATTAACATTTACCAGAAAGAACAATAATATTTGCAAGAAGAACAATAATATTGCAGAATATGATATGATACGAGAATAACATTAACATTTGCAGGAATAACATTAACATTGCAAGAATAACATTAATATTGCAAGAATAACATTAACATTGCAAGAATAACATTAATATTGCAAGAATAACATTAATATTGCAAGAATAACATTAACATTGCAAGAAGAACAATAATATTGCAAGAATAACATTAATATTGCAAGAATAACATTAATATTGCAAGAATAACATTAACATTGCAAGAATAACATTAATATTGCAAGAATAACATTAACATTGCAAGAATAACATTAATATTGCAAGAATAACATTAACATTGCAAGAAGAACATTAATATTGCAAGAATAATATTGCAAGAATAACAATATTGCACGAAACATTAATATTGCAAGAAGAACATTAATATTGCAAGATTAACATTAACATTGCAAGAATAACATTAATATTGCAAGAATAACATTAATATTGCAAGAATAACATTAATATTACATGAATAACCTTAATATTGCAAGAATAACATTAATATTGCAAGAATAATCTTAATAGTGCAAGAATAATCCTAATAGTGCAAGAATAACATTAATATTGCAAGAATAACAATATTGCAAGAACAGATTAACATTGACACGAGTATAAATACACAAAAAAAATAATTTTGAGATTGGTGTTACTAATTTAACAAATAAAGAGAATGAACAACACACACAAATACCATACACCAACACAAACACAAACATCAACACAAACACCATACACAAACATCAACACAAACACCATACATCAACACAAACACCATACATCAACACAAACACCATACATCAACACAAACACCATACACAAACACCATACATCAACACAAACACCATATATCAACACAAACATCAACACAAACACCATACATCAACACAAACACAAACATCAACACAAACACCATACACAAACATCAACACAAACACCATACACAAACACAAACACCATACACCAACACCATACACCAACACAAACATCAACACAAACACCATACATCAACACAAACACCATACACAAACACCATACATCAACACAAACACCATATATCAACACAAACATCAACACAAACACCATACATCAACACAAACACAAACATCAACACAAACACCATACACAAACATCAACACAAACACCATACACAAACACAAACACCATACACCAACACCATACACCAACACAAACATCTTCAAGGGAGATTCAAGACTTCATTTCAACTCGTTTAAGTCAATTAAGTCACCAAATAAGTGTTTCTTTAACTACTTCTTAAATAACAAAAGTCTACTTATACAACTAATTCGGAATCAGGAAAAGTCTCAGAATATAAATCTCATCTACAAACGGTGAGGGTTACATCACCATCATCTCTAAGGAAAGGCAAGTTATTTTCAGTTTCGTAATGATGTAAACTTTTGAAACATTACATTGCTCAAGTTTATTGACTTGATTTAACTACATGGGCGTCTAGTGAGTGAACTGTGGTGGATCTAGAGTTATATTTACCACTAACTGAAGCTAACGTGTGTGTGTGTGCATCATTTCTCCAGTTAATGTGACATCTACTTGTTTGTGTGTGTAATATTGTACAAAGACTGCCAATAAGGGTATTATCTGTAGAGTAACATCACACACCAACCTAACCTACTTTGTCTATATATGCTCTATGGTTTCTACAATGTCACCACTCGTAAAATAGAGGAGCACATCCGGTGAAAGCTGAGTCAGGGGCCACTTATATAAAATTGTGGTCACCTGAATTACCTTGGGAACTGTGTCTCCCCTCTGTAATAATAATAATAATAATAATAATAATAATAATAATAATAATAATGATAATAATAATGATAACGATAATAATAATGATAACGATATAATAATAACAACAATAATATCAACAACGATAACAACACTAACGATAATAAAAATAAAACAAAAACAACAATAACACTAAAAACAATAACAACAACAATAACAATAAAAAATAATAAAAAATAAAATCTTTCTATATAATAAACAAACCCAAAGCAAAAAGACAACCAATAAATACTAAATGTTTAAAGAAAAAAAATAAGGAAAATACACAGAAAAGATAAAAAAAAAAACCAGAGATAAAAACGCGACATAAAACAAAACAGTACAGAATCCGGGAAGAGACGAGAAGAGCAGAAAAACGCGGATGACGTCATAACATCAGTGGGAGAGGCAAAGTTTACGAAGAATGAGGCAAAAAAAAATATATGAGGAAAATGTGTGATGACGCAGAGCAGTAGTGAGAGGGATATGAGAGGGATGAGGTGTGGGAGAGGTTTGAAAGTGAGAGGGAGAGAGAGAGAGAGAGAGAGAGAGAGAGAGAGGGAACAAACACACGCAGTCAGTTCGGTTAACACACACAATGAGGTCAAAAAAATAATAATAACCTTTGACCTTTGATTAGGGAGGTGTGAGCGTATGTTATAAAGCCGCCATAATTTAGCTACTACAATTATACACCTGAAACAGTACACCTAAGTGATTAACCTACTACCTTTGATGATAATATACACAATAGAGGATTCCCACTATAATGACCCAAATAATTCACTCAGCTGACCTTTGAACCTTCATTATCACTTGTATAATGACGTATTGCTTGTCCAGACAGGTACTAATTAAACAACACCTTGCAATAAGGATTTTGAGTAATTAAATCTGTCAGTGAAATACATATGTAATATAAGCAATTTCAAAAGGTGATTTACTGACGAGAGGTAAGAGGGAGAGGAGAGATGCGTAGGTGGGGAAAACTGAAGATAAAAGACTTAAATGAAGTAGAATAACACGACTAGTAATAAACAGAGTGGGTAGTGGACGTCAAGGAGGAGAGCAGACGAAGTATAACACACTTAATATTTACAAGGAGACATTTCCTTCGCATCAAATTTATTACAAGTCAACAGGAAGATGGTTTAATTCCTCTGTCTCTCTGTGGGCGTGTATTAATTTATGTGGGTATTGTTATGTAGGTAGGTTAGGTTAGGTTATGCTATGTTAATTTAGGTTAGATTAGGTTAGGTTAGGTTAGGTTATGCTATGTTAATTTAGGTTAGATTAGGTTAGGTTAGGTTAGGTTATGCTATGTTAATTTAGGTTAGATTAGGTTAGGTTAGGTTAGGTTGGGTAGAGACGCTCGTTTTGCTTCATTTCTTTCAGTTTTTTACGAAAGACATAAGTGTTAGTGTGTCCAGCAGGGGAACTTGTAAAAGGATTCACATACACAAACCTTGTGGGGAGGTCGGCCCGTCCAGATGACCGACAATAGTAAATTGGTTAAGAGAGATACCAGCTCCATGGCGCTTCTAATAACAGTAAGTGCCAAGGATATTTTCTCAGCTTTCTTAAACCTTTAGAATAATATACCGTAAATACCATTCATTTATTCCTGACAATTATTAACATTAGTTTCGAAGGTATATTTACTAGGAAAGATATATATTCATAATTGTATTTCACCAAATGTATCAATATTGGACGTCATAAATTTTGCGCCGTTTCTCCCGGTAGTGATCAACCTTCTCCGTGTCCTGCACAGTTTGTTTATGTGTGACCTGTGTAAAGTCAGGGTAATTCTCTCTCTCTCCACACGTACACTTTTTCAGGGTGTGGCTCACCGTGGTGTGGGTCGCTAGGGTGTGTGTGTGTGTGTGTGTGTGTGTGTCAACAAGTCAATAGTCATGGTACGCCACGGTCTCGTAAAAGAAACTCATAACAGTTCCTTCACAAATTATTATAACAAATTCCTACACAAGTTCTTAAACCAGATCCACAATCTCTCAGGAAAAGTCTTACCACTAAACGGGGGAATTTGGGCAATAACCTGGGTGGGGAGGAGGGGTGATGGGGAGGAGAGGTGATGGGGAGGAGGGGTGATGGGGAGGAGAGGTAATGGGGAGGAGGGGTGATGGGGAGGAGAATTGATGGGGAGGAGGGGTGATGGGGAGGAATGATGGTGAGGAGGGCGAGTAGGGAGGAGAGGATGGGGAAAAAGGGGGAGGGTGAGGAGGGTGGCGGGGCTTGGAAAGTGGCACACAGGGTAGGGAAGAAGGCGGAGTTGGGGAGGGAGGTAGGGTTAGGAAGGGTGATGAGTGAGGCGAGGTTAAGGAAGAAGAAGAAGAAGGGAGTGTTGAGGAGGGTATTGAGGGAGGAGATGTAGGGGATGGTAGGGAGGGTGGAGGGGAGCTCCTCCACCTAATAACGGGAGACTCCGATATCACCTCCTGCTTGTTTTTTTGAGGCGAGACACAGGAAAAACTTGGCCCGTGAGTGATTGGTCAAATTATCTCCTGGTGACTTTTCCCGCCGTAAGACAGTGGCTGGCGGCTACAAACACTGAATTGACTGGCCTTTTATTATGTAGCATCAGCACCAGTCTGACCCAGCCAGCCCGGGCTAGACGAGGTGAAGCGGTTCCCAGACGGGGTCAGGCGAGTCCAGGCAAGGTCACCCTAAGATGCGAGAAGTGGGGAGAGGCGTCAGCCAAGCAAATTCAAGCGCGTCTAAATAAAGTCAGTCTAGGTCATACAACAGTTAGGTTAGGTCAGGTGGGGCTAGGTTAAATCAGGTGGTGGCAGGAGGTGGGTGAGAACAGGTGACAGTAGGTGATTCAAAAGGTATGTCTCTGGATTTCTTGGCTGGATACATCACACTGTGCCTCCCGTTCTGCATCAACTCTTAATGAAAAAATAAAATAGTATCACCTGCATAATTGACCCCCCCCCCTTTTCCCTCTGCTTATTCCGGGTGAACCTAACCTAACCTAACCTAACCTAACCTAAGGATGTGATGAATACAAAACGTCAAGACACATTAATTGGTTCATTAATAACAATATTTGTCAGAAACTCCTACGTTAAGGGGACAGACAGACACAGACATCACGTAGGAGAAAAAGTTACCACCACCACCACCTGCCCTTCCTCCTAGTAACAACACCACCACCACCACCACCACCACCTGCCCTTCCTCCTAGTAACAACACCACCACCACCACCTGCCCTCCTCCTAGTAACAACACCACCACCACCACCACCACACCACCTGCCCTTCCTCCTAGTAACAACACCACCACCACCACCTGCCCTCCTCCAGTAACAACACCACCAGCACCACCACCACCACCTGCCCTTCCTCCTAGTAACACCACCACCACCACCACCTCCTGCCCTTCCTCCTAGTAACAACACCACCACCACCTGCCCTCCCTCCTAGTAACAATACCAACACCACCACCACCTCTTGCCCTTCCTCCTAGTAACACCACCGCCACCTGCCCTTCCTCTAGTAACAACACCACCACCTGCCCTTCCTCCTAGTAACAACACCACCACATGCCCATCCTCCTAGTAACAACACCACCACCTGCCCTTCCTCCTAGTAACAACACCACCTGCCCTTCCTAGTAACCACCACTGCCTTCCTCCTAGTAACAACACCACTGCCCTAACCACCACCACCTGCCCTCCCTCCTAGTAACACACCACCACCACCACCACCTGCCTTCCTCCTAGTAACCACCACCACCTGCCCTTCCTCCCAACACCACCCCTTCATCAGTAACAACACACCACCACCACCACCCTGCTTCCTCCTAAACACCACCACACACCACCACCACCACCCCCTCTCAGTAACAACACCACCACCTGCCCTCCTCCAGTAACAACACCACACACCACCACCACCACCACCTGCCCTTCCTCCTAGTAACAACACCACCACCACCTGCCCTCCCTCCTAGTAACAACACCACCGCCACCTGCCCTTCCTCCTAGTAACATACTACCACCACCACCACCTCTTGCCCTTCCTCCTAGTAACACCACCGCCACCTGCCCTTCCTCCTAGTAACAACACCACCACCTGCCCTTCCTCCTAGTAACAACACCACCACCTGCCCTTCCTCCTAGTAACAACACCACCACCCATCCTCCTAGTAACAACACCACCACCTGCCCTCCTCCTAACACCCACCACCACCTGCCCTCCTCCTAGTAACAACACCACCGCCACCTGCTTCCTCCTAGTAACAACACCCACCTGCCCTTCCCCTAGTAACAACATCACCTGCCCTTCCTCCTAGTAACAACACCACCTTCCTCTAGTAACAACACCACCACCACCTGCCCTCCCTCCTAGTAACAACACCACCACCAACACCTGCCCTTCCTCCCTAGTAACACACCACCACCACCTGCCCTTCCTCCTAGTAACAACACCACCACCTGCCCTTCCTCCTAGTAACACCACCACCTGCCCTTCCTCCTAGTCACCACCACCACCTGCCCTTCCTCCTAGTAACAACACCACCACCACTGCCCTTCCTCCTAGTAACACCACCACCACCTGCCCCTTCCTCCTAGTAACAACACCACCACCTGCCCTTCCTCCTAGTAACAACACCACCACCTGCCCTTCCTCCTAGTAACAACACCACCACCACCTGCCCTCCCTCCTAGTAACAACACCACCACCACCACCTGCCCTTCCTCCTAACAACACCACCACCACCTGCCCTTCCTCTAGTAACACCACCACCTGCCCTTCCTCCTAGTAACCACCACCACCTGCCCTTCCTCCTAGTAACACCACCACCACCTGCACTCCCTCCTAGTAACACCACCTCCTGCCCTTCCTCCTAGTAACACGGCTTTCAATTCTTCTTACTAGCATCGATAAACTGACTCTGACACCTGTTAGGTGAGAGAGAGAGAGAGAGAGAGGGGGGGCCAAGCAGACTTCTAGGACAACACCAAGCTCGACCCTGATCTGATAGTGGAGGGAGACTGCAAGAGTTTGCTATTGCCGACTTACCAACCCTCTCTCCATATACCTCTTACCTATCTTCATTCCTCCTCTCCTTCCTAAAAAACACTTCCTCCTCTTTCTTTCTTTTTTCTTTCTTTCCTTCCTTCCTTCCTTCCTCTATACTTTCCCATTCCTTCCCTCTCCACACACTCTTACTCATCTTCCCTCAACCCCACACACACACTTCCTCACTCTCTCCTCCGTACCTTTACTCTGCTCATTTTATTATTCTCTCCGATATTTTCCGTTACTCTTGTAGTTTGTCCATTATCTTCATTTCTCTTTTTTTCCTTCTTCTTTCTTGGTTTCTTATGCACTAAATTGAAGATACAGAATCAGACAATGTGATGTAGTCGTGGCCAGAATTAGGCTAGGATACAGACACATTTGGCAAGTTAGTAACGCTGTACCCATACCGGAACACTTAGCATGTAAACTTTGTGATAAATCTTTAAAGCATACACTTGAACACTATATTATTGAATGTGACACTTTCAAAGACTTCAGGCCACCTGGCTTATTGTATCATGAACTTTGTAATTACTACATTAAATCAGGAGTGCTTGAGGACATTCTTGCTGTTTATCCAAAATTTGCTGCTGGTCCACACTGATTAGTCTTCAATTAGAATATGACTCCTAATGTGTATGAACCACTGTCCTGTGTGGCAGTGAACAGTGACATCACCCACAGGAATCTGACATATATATACTGCTAATGATTATGATGTATTTCTTTGTGTATGAACCTCTGTCCTACGTGGCAGTGAGAAGTGATACCACACTCAGTGTCAACACCTGACTGAATTACTCAGAATAGGCAAACTGTACTCCAAGCTTTGTCAATAAATTTGTTAAACTTAATAAATGGAAGATAATTATGTTGGCGTCATGAGCTGTCGATGAAATTCAATTGCTTGGCTGTCTGTCTGTTTGTATCTTTCTGTCTACCTATACTAAGCTAAAGATTAGCCTCCCAGCTTATCACACCTTTTAATACCACCCTAACCTAACCTGAAATTTGGTAGGGAGGTGCGGGTGATGCAGCCAATGATAATATGTTTATATCAGTACGAATCCCATTACCTTGTAGAAATAATTTGGGACCACGTAAAATAATTTGATGCCTATGAAAACATTTTGAACTGAGGTCAAGGAATAATTCACCTAAGATTAAACCACGATATGCGCTCCTCTCAACAATCCCAGACCTCCATAAATTATCAAGGTGTGAAGATGTGGATTCTGTAGAACATCTTATCTCCACCCATCCCAGCAGAGACTATAGTACGTTGTTTACCATTAAATCATCTCTTAAAAAATATCTAATGTTTAAGTATTAACATGTTTGTTACACTTACTTGTCGCTTTTTTAATTTTATTGTACCATTAGAAATCATTATATCATATCTTGTACTTGATAAAAACTACCATTGTAATTATTATATTTTGCCGCCACGAACTGATTCTGGCCATGTCTGCCTCTTTGTCTCACCTCAACACATCCCAGGTTATATCGCTTCCACCCAATTTATTAGATAACTGTATATCAACTGTACTCTGCTGTAAAAATGTGCATCGTGTTATCATAATATATATTTACTAACACTGAGTTACATGTAGTAGTAATCCAGATGATACTAGATGTTACATAATACTTCCTTGAGATAAATGTACGGTATATATCAGGTGCCACTAAGAGAGTTCAGGCTCTCATTTGACTCAGCCATGTCGATATTGTTGTTATTCACTCTGTATATGTGTTTTTCTGGGTAAATAAACTGTTTCGATATCAGCATCAAAGGAGGTAAAGACGTGTCCTGACGCTGTGTACTGAGGCTGCCTGGGGTTAACATGTGGACACCTACCCACATCCTTTCCCTCAACTCTTCACCAACAAGGAACCAGTGCAAGGATTGATCATAAATTGTAACTGGTATGAAGTGACAATTTCACTTCGAATAGGATGAAAAACAGTATGAGCAGTGTATGAAAAGTGTATACATTCGCTGAGTTACTGTCCAGTGTAGGTAAACAAGGGCCGTGGCTGGCACCTCACGCCCATGTGTTAATTGGGGATCCCGCCACCACGACCACGCGGGAACTGCCCTGGTTATCCTCCCCACTACAAGTGAGAACTCCCAACAACATACATGAAAAGTCCAGCTAAAAACAACGTGATAATGCATCCTGGACGACAGTGCCAGTGTGCTACCATAAACCAGCTATCAAGAGGCACTGGCCCCATCAGCTCCTTGTGATCATTATATCTCTAGCTGCCGGTTTAGGGACAGACCGCCACACATTCTAGGGACGGACCAGCAGCTGTCTCGGACACCACAGCTACATTAGGTCTACAACACCAGCCACCCTGCTGTAGTTTCTGGATGTTCAGCCAATATTTCCTCCACCTTGCTGCTATTTTCTCTATCAAACTGTCAAGTATTAATATTTATAGTATTAATACTATTAATACACACACGAGATCCTGGGCGACGGTCACTACAGCACTGCCAGATAACTGCACACTATGCTCGCCGACTACCACAAACACGCTAAGGCTCGCCGACTACCATAAACACGCTAGGCGTCGCCGACTACCACAAACACGCTAAGTGCTCGCCGACTACCACAACACACTACGTGCTCGCCGACTACCACAAACACACCATGCTGCCGACTACCAAAACACACTAAGTGCTTGCCGACTACCACAAACACACTGCGCGCCGACTACCACAACACACTTGGTGTCGCTGACTACCACAAACACGCTGCGCTGCCGATCATCATACAACACGCTAAGTGCTCGCCGACTACCACAAACACACTAAGTGCTCGCCGACTACCACAACACCACTAAGTGCTCGCCGACTACCACAAACACACTAAGCGCTCGCCGACTACCACAACACACTAAGTGCTCGCCGACTACCACAAACACGCTAGTGCTCGCCGATCACAAACACACTAAGTGCTCGCCGACTACCACAAACACGCTAAGTGCTCGCCGACTACCACAAACACACTAAGTGCTCGCCGACTACCACAAACACAAGTGTCGCCGACTACCACAAACACACTAAGTGCTCGCCGACTACCACAACACGCTATGCTCGCCGATTACCACAAACACACTACGTGCTCGCTGACTACCACAAACACTAATTAAACACAGTGCATTAGAGAAATTGAGAAAGGATAAATCTTCCTTTTTGTATTAACGCGGAAGGAAGAATCAGGAGAGTAAACACGGGGTTACCAGGAAGTTCTCATAAGAGACAGGGAGCGGCAGCACTCCTCCCTCCCTCCTCCCTCCCTTCCCCTCCTCCCCTCCTTCCTCCCTCCCTCCTCCCTCCTTCCTTCCTTCCTCCCTCCTCCCTCCTCAATGCAGGCACCCCTACCTCCATCACCCTGCTACAAGCAAACTCCTTCGGCCACAGTCACCTCTCTCTGTCTCTCTCTCTCTCTCTCTCTCTCGCGCGCGCATTGGCATCCCTCCTTCGGTCACAGGAACCCTGAGGCGAGGTCTTCCTGTGAAGTGAGGATTGTCATCACCTGGGTGGCTGTTGAGTTGTGTGTCTTATTGGTCGGTTTCTGACCTAAACACACACACACACACACACACACACACACACACACACACGTACACACACACACACACACACACACCAGACAGCGAACGTGGTACGGAACATAGTGTGTGTGTGTGTGTGTCAAAGAAGACGTTTGTTTGCGCATACCTTGAAAAAGACCCTTTACAGTGCCAACTCTGAAACGTCTTAACATAACCAATTGATCACCAAAAAAATCTCTCTCTCTGATGATGAAAATGAGTAAATTAATAAAGCATATGACAGCCTCATCTATCCATCCCTTCCCCCTTTACTCCCTCTCTCCCCTCCTCCTCCTCCTAATCTTCCTCTCATATCCCTCCTCCCAACCTTATCATCCTCCTCTCCCTCCCCCTCTACCCATATCACTCTTTCCCATCCCTCCCTCCCTCACCCATCCTATCTTCCTCTCTTTCCTCCCCCATCTCAGCCCCTTCCACAACTTGGCAAGGGTCCAGCTTGGTGGAGGAGTACAGAAGCAAGTATACATTCTGTGTTCCTTCATGACACACACACAACACACACAACACACACCTATGCATGCACACAGAAACACATATAAACACAAATACAGTCATACACATACATATGGAGTATATATCACATACACGGAGACGTACATACATCACATACACACAAAAATACAAATTAACAACTAAAACGTAATATGCACATTTTTTCAGACACACACATACATACACATTTGCCCGCATAATCATGCTCGGCGCAGACTACTCCGGCTACAACAACGCCTTCCACCCTGGAAATGCCATCCCTCAGTGACCTCCACCACCAAGCACTAGCAAGGTTTGGCAGTGGACTACGCACCATCCTCGTCATCGCCACCTCCTGCAGTCCCGCGCCCACCTCGCCACTACAACAAATTCAGCCCATAAGAGCCCGCACTGATAGATATAAGAACAGCACCATCCCATCTATTGTTAAATAATAAAACAACTCCTGATTTATGTACTGTACAGCCCTGTAAATGTATTCAACACATATCATTATGTCTAAATCAAATGTAAGTTTGTATATTTCAACTATAAATATATATATATATCATTATATATATACACATACATACATATGCAAAAGTGTATTTATACAACATCACTATACATCATTATTAGCAACCATACATCACTGTACCATACAACCATACATCACTGTACCATACAACCATCATCACACTATACAACCATACATCACTGTACCATACAACCATACATCACTGTAATAATACATCACTGTACCATACAACCATACATCACTGTACCATACAACCATACATCAAATACATCACTGTACCATACAACCATACATCATGTACCATACAACCTACATCACTGTACCATACAACCATACATCACTGTACCATACAACCATACATCACTGTAGCCCATACAACCATACATCACTGTACCATACATCCATACATCACTGTACCATACAACCACACATCACTGTACCATACAACCATACATCACTGTACCATACAACCATACATCACTGTAACATACAACCTATATCACTGTACCATACAACCATGTCCATACATCACTGTACCCATACAACCATACATCACTGTACCATACAACCATACATCACGTACCATACAACCATACATCACTGTACATACCATACAACCATACATCACTGATACCATACATCACTGTACCATACAACCATACATCACTGTACCATACATCACTGTACCATACAACCATACATCACTGTACCATACAACCATACATCACTGTACCATACAACCATACATCACTGTACCATACAACCATAAATCACTGTACCATACAACCATACATCACTGTACCATACAACCATACATCACTGTACCATACAACCATACATCACTGTACCATACTGTACCATACAACCATACATCACTGTACCATACAACCATACATCACTTGTACCATACAACCATACATCACTGTACCATACATCACTGTACCATACAACCATACATCACTTGTACCATACATCACTGTACCATACAACCATACATCACTGTACCATACAACCATACATCACTTGTACCATACAACCATACATCACTGTAC
>NW_024748109.1:7243348-7270848 GCF_018991925.1 Homarus americanus
CATACAACCATACATCACTGTACCATACAAATCATACATCGCTGTACCATACAACCATACTCACTGTATCATACAACCATACATCACTGTACCATACATCACTGTACCATACAACCATACATCACTGTACCATACACCCATACATCACTGTACCATACAACCATACATCACTGTACCATACAACCATACATCACTGTACCATACAACCATACATCACTGTACCATACAACCATACATCACTGTACCATACAACCATACATCACTGTACCATACAACCATACATCACTGTACCATACAACCATACATCACTGTACCATACAACCATACATCACTGTACCATACAACCATACATCACTGTACCATATACATCACTACCATACAACCATACATCGCTGTACCATACAACCATACATCACTGTATCATACAACCATACATCACTGTACCATACATCGCTGTACCATACAACCATACATCACTGTACCATACACCCATACATCACTGTACCATACAACCATACATCACTGTACCATACAACCATCATCACTGTACCATACAACCATACATCACTGTACCATACAACCATCAAAATACTGTACCATACAACCATACATCACTGTACCATACATCACTGTACCATACAACCATACATCACTGTACCATACAACCATACATCACTGTACCATACAACCATACATCACTGTACCATACAACCATACATCACTGTACCCATACAACCATACATCACTGTACCATACAACCATACATCACTGTACCATACATCATTGTACCATACAACCATACATCACTGTACCATACAACCATACATCACTGTACCATACATCACTGTACCATACAACCATACATCACTGTACCATACAACCATACATCACTGTACCATACAACCATACATCACTGTACCATACAACCATACATCACTGTACCATACAACCATACATCACTGTACCATACAACCATATACATCATCAAAATATACAACCATACATCACTGTACCATACAACCATACACTGTACCATACAACCATACATCACTGTACCATACAACCATACATCACTGTACCATACAACCATACATCACTGTACCATACAACCATACATCACTGTACCATACAACCACATCACTGTACCATACAACCATACATCACTGTACCATACAACCATACATCACTGTACCATACAACCATACATCACTGTACCATAAACCATACATCACTGTACCATACAACCATACATCACTGTACCATACAACCATACATCACTGTACCATACAACCATACATCACTGTACCCATACAACCATACATCACTGTCCCATACAACCATACATCACTGTACCATACAACCATACATCACTGTACCATACAACCATACATCACTGTACCATACAACCACATCACTGTACCATACAACCATACATCATCAGATTCATACAACCATACATCACTGTACCATACAACCATACATCACTGTACCATACAACCATACATCACTGTACCATACAACCATACATCGCTGTACCATACAACCATACATCACTGTACCATATAACCATACATCACTGTACCATACAACCATACATCACTGTACCATACAACCATACATCACTGTACCATACAACCATACATCACTGTACCATACAACCATACATCACTGTACCATACAACCATACATCACTGTACCATACAACCATACATCACTGTACCATACATCACTGTACCATACAACCATACATCACTGTACCCATACAACCATACACTGTACCATACAACCATACATCACTGTACCATACAACCATACATCACTGTACCATACAACCATACATCACTGTACATTACAACCATACATCACTGTACCATACAACCATACATCACTGTACCATACAACCATACATCACTGTATACAACCATACATCACTGTACCATACAACCATACATCACTGTACATACAACCATATCACTGTACCATACATCACTGTACCATACAACCATACATCACTGTACCATACAACCATACATCGCTGTACCATACAACCATACATCACTGTACCATACAACCATACATCACTGTACCATACAACCATACATCACTGTACCATACAACCATACATCACTGTACCATACATCACTGTACCATACACATACATCACTGTACCATACAACCATACATCACTGTACCATACAACCATACATCACTGTACCATACAACCATACATCACTGTACATACAACCATACATCACTGTACCATACAACCATACATCACTGTACCATACATCACTGTACCATACAACCATACATCACTGTACCATACAACCATACATCATCTTACATACAACCATACATCACTGTACCATACAACCATACATCGCTGTACCATACAACCATACATCACTGTACCATACATCACTGTACCATACAACCATACATCACTGTACCATACAACTGCACACCTATACATCACTATCAGGCGGGTGGCAGCAGGGCCAGGACTAGGCGGGCAACCAGGGCCATGGCAGGCCAGGGCCATGTAAGAGGCCAGGGCAAGGATACAGGCGGCTAGAACCAGGCCAACACACGTCGATGGCCAGAACACTGATTAGTTTTGTCGTGATTAAGTGGTTAGGTTAAGTTAGATTAGGTTAAGTTAAGTTTAGTTAGGTTAGGTTAAGTTTGGTTAGGTTAAGCAGGGTTAGGTCTCGTGACGGAGTACATCTGAGGTCTCGTTGAATGTTTGTCTCGTAACGACTACTGTAACCTTAAGGAAACTTTAATCGAGTATATAGCATTAAATATAGTTTGTTTATATTAAGAACACACACACACACACACACACACACACACACACAAGAACTTAAACAGAGACAAAAACAGACAGATATATTGTTATTAGCTGGAGGCCTTCATGTTGTCTGCCGTCTTCATAACTCATACTAGTTCTTGTTGTTGCAATTATCGTCGACGTGTGTTGGTTTGGCCCTCTCTGACTTCTTTTCCTTCTTCCTGGCCCTCTCTGACTTCTTTTCTTCTTCCCTGGCCATCTCGACTTCTTTTCCTTCTTCCTGGCCCTCTCTGACTTCTTTTCCTTCTTCCTGAACCTCTCCGACTTCTTCTTTTCCTTCTACCTGTATCTCCGGCTTCTTTTCCTTCTACCTGGCCATCTCTGACTGCTTTTCCTTCTTCCCTGTGCATCTCCGACTTCTTTTCCTTCTTCCTGAACCTCTCCCGACTTCTTTTTCCTTCTTCCTGAACCTCTCCGACTTCTTTTCCTTCTTCCTGGGGCTCTCTGGCTTCGCACTGTTCTTCCTAGCCTCTCTGGCTTCTTTCCTTCTTCCTGGCCATCTGGCTTCTTTTCCTTCTTCCTGGCATCTCTAAACTTTTTCCTTCTTCCTGAACCTGTCTGGCTTGCTACCCTTCTTCCTGGCCTCTCTGGCTTCGTTTCCTTTTCTTCCTAGCCCTCTCTGACTTCTTTTCCTTCTTCCTGGCCCTCTCTGACTTCTTTTCCTTCTTCCTGGCCCTCTCTGACTTCTTCTCCTTCTTCCTGGACCTCTCTGACTTCTTTTCCTTCTTCCTGGCCCTCTCTGACTTCTTTTCCTTCTTCCTGGACCTCTCCGACTTCTTGGCCTTCATCCTGGCCCTCTCCTTCCTCTTGGCTTTCTTCATCCATCTCCCCATCTATCCACCCATCCTCAGGTCCGCATCTCTCTTCTGATAACAAGCCGTAACAGGTCGTGTAAGATGACGTAACATGAGCCGTGTGAAGGATGACGTAACATGAGTCGTGTGAAGGATGACGTAACATGAGTCGTGTGTAAGATGACGTAACATGAGTCGTGTGTAAGATGACGTAACATGAGTCGTGCGGATGACGTAACGCCGTCGTGTGTAAGATGACGTAACATGAGTCGTGTGTAAAGATGACGTAACATGAGTCATTAGCCAGTTGACGTAACGCCAGGTCCGTGTGAAGGATGACGTAACGCAGTCGTGTGTAAGATGACGTAACGCCAGATGCCGTTAGCGAAGGATGACGTAGCATGAGTCGTGTGTAAGATGACGTAACGCCAAGGTCGTGTGTAAAGATGACATACATGAGTCGTGTAGGGCATCAGCATGGAGTCGTGTGCAGGGAATGATAAGAAGTGTTTGGGGAATTGTTGCTGAATTGACTGATGTAGAGCTTCAATGGCTTTCGTGTTGTAGTATTCGTTGATCACTTCTGGCCCTTACGATATATAAAATATCTAGGTTTGGGTTGGGTTGAGTTGAGTTGGGGTAGGTTGGGTTGGGTTGGTTGAGTTGGGTTGGGTTGCAGGTTACAGGTTGGACCAGGTTGATTGGGTTGGTTGGGTTTGGGGTTGGGTTGGGTTGGCTTAAAAGAATAATCTGTTGAAAACTAAAAGGAGAAATAATCTGGGAGTGGGGGCGAGGGGAGGGCGCTAAACCATGTACTGTGAGGGTCACTTCATCACAACCTAGTTCCCGTACCACCCACCTCCCAGCCAGAGAGACAAACAGACACACCCTATCTAGCATTATCATTGACCTGACAAGGCGGGTTTGAGGGGGAAATTTTACTTCCATTCCAATTGCAACTTCAGCACCGACTCATCAACTTCTGCTGACAACATTTCACAAACTTTTCACATTGGAATGCGGCTGTTTATCCCTCACTCTATCTATAAAGAACTAGCGTCTTTGTTCCAGTTCCGCTCTTGCCTCACAAACGCGTATAAACAAACACGAAACCTTCTCCTACAAACAGCACAACGATTAATAAAACCGGAAAGCACACAGAGCAATACATCACTGTTCACACACACACACACACACACACACACACACACACAGAGTATTCATAAAAGGTAGACAAAAATTATTCTATCACCAACCTCCCCCCCCAAAAAAAAAAATCACGCTCCAAATGCTCCTTCCTACCGCTACTTCTAAACCCAAGTGCTTCAATAAAACAAAATTTATCATTCCTTTCCCTTCACTTCCTGTGTTGTGTTTCTTCCCCGTGGCTGTAACTTCATCATTGCTCTTCTTATTTCACTCTCACTTCACTCTCACTCTTCATGTTTCTCAGTTATTAAATAATTATCTTCCACACTCAAATCTTAACCTAACTTAACCTAACCTAAGCTAACCTAACCTAACCAAACGTAACCTAACCTAACCTAACCAAACGTAACCTAACCAAACGTAACCAAACCTATCCTACCCTAACCCTCCCTGATAGCCTTAAGGTGTTTAATCATCTGGTGAAATAAGCTATGGGAGAATCGGCAGGGAACATATTTTCCTGGGGACCCCTTTAAATAAACAAATGTACCCCACACACACACACACACACACACACACACACACACACACACATGTACCACACACACACACACACACACACACATGTACCTCACACACACACACACACATATATTGTAGATGTCTTATTTATCGATCACCTTTTATGAGAATAAAATTACTAAGAAACCACATTCCCCTTCCTTAACCCCACAACCACGTACCCATCCCACACCACAGCACACTACTCCCACCACACCACCCCACACCACAGCACCCCACCCCACACCACAGCACACTACACTCCCACACCACACCACCCCCTCTACTCCCCATCCTATCACCCTCAACAACTTCTACTTACCTCCTCCTCATACCTCTCACCTCACCCCTCTCCCTCACCCTCACCCTCCACCTCACCCCTTTTAGGATCCTAGTAACCCTTGGGTCACAGTCTAGACTCAGACGACCCTGAGTTGCGTCACACCATCGTGTTTTACAGTGCCAACCACACACACTGGCGCCACCCTGTCTCAGCCCTGGCTCTCTCTCTCTCTCTGGCTCTCTCTCTCTCTCTCTCTGGCTCTCACATTGTCTTATATTTTATATCTTTCTCTCAATATCCTTTTTACTGTGTGATACTTCTTAAAGGATATATATCAGTTTCAAATACTTTCGCTCAGCTAAAGAAACACACTTGAACGATCTTAACCAAGGCTCAGATTATGTCCCAAAGGCCTGGTAGAGAGAGAGAGAGAGAGAGAGAGAGAGAGAGAGAGAGAGAGAGAGAGAGAGAGAGAGAGAATTATGATATATATGATAAAATACCTAACTTGTATTCTCTATTCTTTATACAATTACGATACAATTAAAACGCAATTACAACACAACTAATACTCAACACAAGTTAATTATACTACTACTACTACTAATTAATTTCACCCAAATCGTCTAACAATAATTAATTACCTTAAACAAAAAATTTCCTTCACTAAATATAAATTATCTTTTGATTTTATTGAAAGTTAAAGTGGCTCCCATAAGCTTGAGGAACACAGGGCATTATATTGGTACCAGAAAAACACACATACAGAGTGGATAATAATAATAATATTAACATGTCTGAGCCAGTTGAGAACCTGAGCTCTCTTGATGACACCTGATATATACTGTACATTTACCTCAAGTATTATGATAATATTTAGTATCATCTGGAATCGTACAAGTTTAATATGGGATTACACTTAGCCTTTTATACTTAGTTTTTCTTTTATCATACCATTTTATACAGGTAAGAGTGAATGTTTGTGTCTAATTGCTTCGTTCAGGTGTGACAGGTGATAGGTTTCGTCTACCAGGTGTACTTTCCAGTCTTCTCTATTTGTACTGTACTTATTGGAGGTTCTTCAGTATATACAGGTATAGTTTTATATCCTTCTACTCTCAGGTGTGTATTATAATGATCTTTATATCACCGTAACTTTACATTGATTACAATGAGTTAATGATCTAGATATTTTATAACTTTCTGCTTCCTGTGTACAACTTTATTTTAGTGGTTTGTTTATGAGTAAATTAAGTGTGTTGTAATTACATCATTGTTTTGGTTTTATTTTTGTGTTTAGATAATTTCTTCGTCTCTAGTTTTAATGCAGTCGGGCTAACTCGAAAGTATTGACACCTTCTCGTGCGGTGCTCCTCCAAGCGTTACGGTGTGGAGTAATCGTCTCCCAGGTGAGGGGGTCGAGTGGCACTTTATTAGATTTGTCTTAAGACTATCCTTATACCTTTTCAGTTCCCAGCCAGTGTTACGTTTACTATTCGTTGGGTGACTGTAAAGTAGCTGCTTTGGCAGTCTACTGTCGTCAATGAAGGTAACTTGGCCAGTCCAACGTAGTTGTTCATGGATAATGGTAGCCTCGATATTCCTACAATTGGTGTCGGTAAGAATACTGGCATTTGCTCTCTTGTCTTCCCAGCAAACTAGGAGGATGGAACGTAGATTACGTTGGTGAAAGTTTTCAAGTGCCTTGAGTTGCCTCCTGTATGTGACCCATGTCTCTCTGCCATATAGCAGGGTGGGGAGGACCACTGTTCGATATATGTGCAACTTTGTAAATAATTTCAGCTCCCTACAGCTGAAGACATGGGTACACAGTCCACCAAAGGCTTCAGTCGTATCGTCTTCCTGTCCTTACAGAATATTTTTTGCCCCTCGAGAGAATAGGGCCTCACGAGAGCCTTAATTTTTGGTCTCAGTTTATGTAGGATAAGAGCAAAAAGTTTGGTCACTTTCGTCTCTTCTGAAATAACCAATTTCGGTCTCAGCAATTTTGGCAGGAGAGTTCAAGGATCTTTATGTGAATGTGTGAGAGAGCGATCGAGTGCTTGAGTGGGTGAGTGTGTGAGTGAGTGCGATTGTTTCATTGAGAGTGTAAATGAGCGAGTGAATAACTGAGTGTGTTTGAATGAGTGCGTGTGTGAATGTTTCGAGAGTTTCAGTGAGTGAATGTGTGAGTGAGTCAGTGTTTGATTGAGTGAATGTGTAAGTGAATGAGTGAGTAAATGAATGAGTGGGTGAGAGTGAATGAGTGGGTGAGAGTGAATGAGTGGGTGAGAGTGAATAAGTGAGTGGTAAGTGTGTGACTGTATGAGTGAGTGAGACAACAACAACAATAATAATAAAGGCAGATTTTTATAATACAATCGGGAAAAAGTCAAGAATTATATCACAACGCCCCCTTAGTCACACTCCCTCCACCACACGCCCCTGCCTCCCCCACACACCAACTACAGTACTACTACTACTTTGCTGTCACTTAGAATCGCGTATGACGATCATCCAGCTATGATACAATGATAGGAGTTATTAAGGACGTCACCTTCGTTGGTGGCCTCTGAGGTGACTAGAGGCCGATACGGGACCGGCAGGGTCGTCCACAGATGTTGCACCTGTGGAGGGCTACATCTACTGCGACGGCAGCGTCTTTCCGGCGTTGACGCTTGTCTGCCTCGGTAAGCAGTAGAGCTAACTCGAAGGGATTAACACCTCGTGTGAGTGAGTGTGCTGCGAGCGAGCGAGTGTGCCGTGAATGAGTGAGTGAGTGTGTGTGAGTGAGTGAGTGAGTGTGCTGCGAGCGAGTGAGTGTGCCGTAAATGAGTGACTGTGCCGTGAGTGAATGAGTGTGTGTGAGTGAGTGAGTGTGTGTGCTGTGCGTGAGTGAGTGAGTGAGTGTGAGTGAGTGTGCTGTGTGTGAGTGAGTGTGCTGTGTGTGAGTGAGTGTGTGTGCTGTGAGTGTGTGCTGTGTGTGTGTCTCCCGCCACCATGTTATAGGTTCGTACCCTGGCCGGAAACACAGTCATTTCCTCAACAACCAAGGCGACAGTCGTCAAGTAGACCTGTCGTGAGAACAACCTGTGTGTAACTGCTCTGATATCGGGTCTTACTAGTGCGTGTTATACTGTATATAGAACCTAACCTAACCCATTTAATAACTTTCCGTTTACTAAATGTCTTTCTTTTTGTACATGTATACGACGCAACACCTGGACCACGACACAATTGCCTACGTGTAGTAACAGCTCAACTAACTCAACACATAGGATAGCTACTTATGTATTAGGATATTAAATATTAAGGTAATAAAATGGTGGCGAAGGTATGGCTATTGGGGGAGGCTGGCGGTAGTAGTAGTAACATGTGATTGTCTTTCCTTGCAAAGTTGACGAGCTAAAATAATGAGTGAATAATCTAGGGGTTGAAATACGTGGATGCAGCAAGTAAGGAACACACACACAAGAATCACTGTTATCGTGACACACAAATTTAAGTTATGGAAGAGATAAGAAGATTATTATGTAAACCGAGTCATTTAATAACATTTATATTATTAAGTAATGATTAATGTAGTTAATCTTCGTGGTTTAGATTAATATAATCTTTTTATCTTCTATCTTTAAATTCCTTTTACTCTTATTGTTGCGCCCCCCCCCCCAGGCCCTGTGGGTCGATGATCTGTGCCCGGGTGGGCTATTCCCCATAAAAAAAACGGTACATTACACAACACAAGTGAAATACAAATACGTAATTATCAAAACACATCAGAAAATTACCTGATAGAAATGGCAGCTCAGGTAGCATGTGGAAGCTGCAGTTGCCAACCACAAGGAACCAGGGATTACCGCCGTAGTTCACTACCAGCAAATCATCACAACACCACCAGCAGCAGCAGTCCTTAATATAATTATTCGTCCATACTCCAGTAGAAGAGTCACACAGTAGGCCGCAAGGGAGAGACTCAGCTTACCAAGCAGACACACTTGCCTCGATACCTCGGTCTCATAGTCGGATGTGAAACTGGTTCTGATCGGTGCTCACTGGGGACGAGTAGCTTCGTGAAGCAGTTTCTTCTCTTGGTGTCAAGTTGGAGCAATTGAGGAGGGGAGAGAGTCGTCACAACTAGTGGTAGTAATAGTAGTAGTTGTAATTAGAAGAATTGCCTCAAGGGAACAAAAACATCAGCCCTAAAGCCGACAACACTTGCAGATATTGACTATGAGGCAACAGTCACTGAATGCCGCATAGATCTGCGGCTCAACACAGCTAGGGTAGCCACTTGTGTATTAGGATATTTAATTTTAAGGTAACAAAATGGCGGCGAATTTGTGGCTATTAGGGGGAGGCTGGAGGCCACAATAAAACGAGTCAAGGGGACCCTAGGTAGCCGTGGGGAGATAGTGGGGGGAGGTGTAAGGGGGGAGGTATGGGGCTGGCACACTAATATGAGGAGTCTCTCGTGAAGGGAAGTGAAGAGATGAAGGGAGTCAGTGCGTCAATGACAGGGCATAAAATAAAGGGGTTAATGGGGAAGTTTATTTACGAGAACTTCACTGTTTACTAGGCCAAGGTGTTTACAGTAGGGTATAGTTAACGAGGGTGATAAACATCGAATCTGATTGGTCGTAATTTTGTGAGGTAGGTGATAATGTCTCCCATGCTAATTAGCTGTGATCTCCGTCCTCCTCCGTCCTGTAGGAATGGTTATGGCCATGTGTGGTTAAATCCTAGAATGGTTATGGCCATGTGTGGTTAAATGCTAGAATGGTTATGGCCATGTGTGGTTAAATGCTAGAATGGTTATGGCCATGTGTGGTTAAATGCTAGAATGGTTATAGCCATGTGTGGTTAAATGCTAGAATGGTTATAGCCATCTGTGGTTAAATGCTAGAATGGTTATGGCCATGTGTGGTTAAATGCCAGAGAATGGTTATGGCCATGTGTGGTTAAATGCTAGAATGGTTATGGCCATGTGGTTAATGCTAGAATGGTTATGGCCATGTGTGGTTAAATCCTAGAATGGTTATGGCCATGTGTGGTTAAATGCTAGAATGGTTATGGCCATGTGTGGTTAAATGCTAGAATGGTTATGGCCATGTGTGGTTAAATGCTAGAATGGTTATAGCCATGTGTGGTTAAATGCTAGAATGGTTATAGCCATCTGTGGTTAAATGCTAGAATGGTTATGGCCATGTGTGGTTAAAAGCTAGAATGGTTATGGCCATGTGTGGTTAAACCTTACAGCTCCTTGGTATTGGTTATGGTTACATATGATTAACCTTAGTCTATTCTGATTGGCTATGATTTTTGTGGTTAATATTTACATCTATTCTGATTGGTTATGATTTTTGTGGTTAATATTTACATCTATTCTGATTGGCTAAAGATGCGTATGACTAACATTCGTCTACTCTGATTATTCTTCCCTCTGAGGTATAAATATTATGTATATCTCTCTATCCTAACTCTTCATACTTGTCTAATGTGAGTATTTTACCTCTTCTTTGTGTCTCCAGTATTCATAACTCTTACAATACATAGCTGACATTTACGATTTGTATGTATGTGTGTAGAACTGTATATGATGAATGTCTTTGTGCATGTTTAAAAAAAGAAAGAAGAATCCATGAGTTTTATATCCTGTCTTGGTTAGGTTAGGTTGAATTTGAGTTTAGTTGTGTATAGATATGAAGGTGGTGGTGGTGGTGGTGGTGGTTGCATCTCTCGGTACACGATGCAAATCTGCCGCCCCTTAAATCTGTGATAGGGTTACGGCTTCCTAGAAATAAAAGGACTCTTGCTACAGACTCTAAAATTGGTCGTATGATAAACATTCCCCGTAAAGGATGATTGTAAAAATACAGTCAACTGAAATAAAAGTGACAAACGCGTAATTAACTGTCCACTTTGTATCAGTTAGTGGACAAATTTAAAGTAGAAAATCTTATTCTAAAATTGTGATATCAATTCCGCTTATCCCGGCGACTTGAAGCAAAAGAAGATTAGCTCCCCTCCATCAGTTTATTTAATCTGTTAATGTTAGATTAGGTTAGATTAGTTTAGCAGTTAGGTGGTTAATATTAAGCCAAGTAAAATAAGCTGAGGTTAAATATTGGATGTTTGAACGTGTTTGTGTGCATAGCAATAATAGTAAGCAGATCGGTCTGAAAACGCCATGAATGATTACAGCACGGATCAAGTTCTCACTGTAATAAATCTCAAGTGTAAATGCATAAATGAGAGATGAGCTGCTGGGGACAGGTGAAGGGAGTAAAATCAAGATTATTTAATGGAGAGAGAGAGAGAAAATGTATGGTGGTATAAATGATTCAACAATGAAATACTATATTATGTGGTAAAAAAAAACCACAGGAATATTAACAACAGATTAAGTATCATAATAAAGAATAAAAGTTACCACGAGTACAGTAAGAAGACCAAGGAAGAGAGACAAAGGATCAGAAGAATTTGAGATATAGAGGAAAAGTAATAAAAGACCACCAAAATAAAAGAAGAAGAGAGAATTACAGGGAATTATGAGAATATATAAAAGTGACACACAAGAATAAGAATTACAATGTAGGCGACACCAGCACACACCAGTATATGGCCATTACTTGACAACGGTGGAACTAACGATGAGAGTAAGTTTCAGGGAGGTGGTGTAAGAGACCCAGAGAAGTGAGATAGAGAAGGTTTTTGAAGGACAAGGAAGTGAGGAGAGAGAAAATTATAGTTCCGGAGTGTGATCTTCAAAAAAAAAATGCAACTGACGTGTCTGTCTTTCTGTCTGTGTGCCTATCTATCTATTTATATATCTGTCTGTCTGCCTGTCTGTCTGTGTGCCTATCTATCTATTTATATATCTGTCTCTCTGTCTGTCCTTAGTTTATGTCACCGTAGATTAAACCACCTTAAACCTAACCTAACCTAACCTAAGCTAAGCTAACCTAACCTAACCTAAATGGACAGGCGATATAAGATGGAAGAAGAGGGGATGGATGAGGGCAGGAAGAGGAAGAAGAGGGGAAGGATGGTGAAGGATGAGAAGGGTAGGGATATGGAGGAGGTGGTTAAGGCAGACAAGGATCCCATTATCATTCACACATTTCCCGTCTCACCTCGACCTCCAACTCGGTAAAAATCTCATCCTCGAAGGAGTAACTTAAGGCAGTGAAGGAGGAGATCCATCCACGGCCAAGTCACACCTTATTACCGTCTTCTATCTTTTTTTCCTTTTATTCGAAAACTTGGACACATTTATGTAAACCGCTGCTCTCAATGTCGGCGGCTGGGCTCTTCCTATCTCCTCAAAATTACTTTATTCTATCAACTTTCCCGAAGCGATTAGTTGATGGTGTTTATGGGGGGGGGTGAGGGAGGTGGGGGTGAGGGGAGGTGTAGGGGGTGGGTGGGGTGAGGGAGGTGGGGGGTGGTGGGGTGAGGGAGGTGGGGGGTGGTGGGGTGAGGGAGGGGGGGGGTGGGTGAGGGAGGTGGGATGGGGGTGAGGGGAGGTGGGGGGGGTGAGGGGAGGTGTGGGGGTGGTGGGTGAGGGAGGTGGGGGGGTGGGTGGGTGAGGGAGGTGGAGGGGTGGGGGTGAGGGAGGTGTGGGGGTGGGTGGAGGAGGGGTGGGTGGTGAGGGAGGTGGGGGGGGTGGGGTGAGGGAGGTGGGGGTGGTGGGGTGAGAGAGGTGGGGGAGGGTGGGTGAGGAGGTGGAGGGCAGGGTGAGGGAGGTGTGGGGGTGGTGAGGGAGATGGGGGTGTCAGCCGGGCAGTGATTTTCATGAGAAGGTGAGTAATGCATTTTAGACGGACACAAATACTCTGGATACACACCAAAAAAAAAATAATAATAATAATGATGTTGAGATGAATTATAAATCGAATGTTCGATTTTCAGCTTAACCACCTGCATTGGCATTCCCTGTGTGTGTCCTGTATGTGTGTGGCCTGTGTGTCTCCCAGATGCCCTGTGTGTGTGTCCTGTGCTGTGTGTCCTGTGTGTGTGTTCCCTGTAGGTATGCCCTGTGTGTGTCTCTGTACGTGTGGCCTGTGTGTCCCCATGCCCTCAGTTTGTCCCCTGCATGTGTGGTCATGTGTGTCTCCCATGCCTGTGTGTTCTGTATGCCCTGTGTGTCCTGTATGTGTGGCTCGTGTGTGTCTCCTGCATGCCTCGTGTGTGTCTCTTGCATGTGCGGCCTGTGTGTGTTCCTGTATGCCTCGTGTGTGTCTCGTATGTGCGGCTCGTGTGTGTCTCCTGTATGCCTCGTGTGTCTCGTATGTGCGGCTCGTGTGTGTCTCCTGTATGCCTCGTGTGTCTCGTATGCGCGCCTCGTGTGTGTTATGTATGTGTCTTGAATGTGTTCTTGCAGTGTCTCGTTAGTTTAAGGCTATTCAATTTTGCTCAGTAAACAGGTGGAGAAAAATATAATGTAATACACTGCCTGCCCTTGGTCTGTCCCCCTAACGGTAATCCAACATTACCTTCTTGAAAAAAATTATGTAAATACTTTAGTCTCTCCTACACTTTTAGTTAACGTTTTCTCTAAATCCTTATAACAGGGCTAACTTAAGTAATTAGAGTATATGTCTTGGTACTGTTTTTTTTAAAGATTTAGGTCCATGTGGGTGCCACTATATTGTTAATAATGCCTCTATAATACATGCAATAATTCATATCCTTGTAAACGACTTAGAAACACAAATATGTAGCAGGTAGTAGGCAGCTATCAAACAGGGAGGTACAGTTGTGGAAATGTGTTCCTTCACCCCCTGTAGTAACCCGTGCTTCCAAACAGCACCGTCGCAGTAGTAGTAACACTGTTTATGAATTAATGGGTATTGGTCTTGTAATGACGGATGTAATTGGTTGATAGGTTTGCTATAGGTCATACAGGTTGGCCGTTTGGAGACACGGGTTACAACACAGGGTGGAGGAACACATTTCCGGAACTGTACTACCGCATGGGAAGATATTGGAAGCATAATGTATTGTCTAATGGTAGATCCTGCTACAATATGGCATCACAAAAACTGTGACCAAGTCCAGGTTGCTAAATCTGACTTTCTGCCTCATTTACACAGAACTGCAGGGTCTCAATTGTTTCTCTTACTTTGACAACACAACATACATTTATTGTTTCTCACTCTGACTTTTATATATATATATATATATATATATATATATATATATATATATATATATATATATATATATATATATATATTGATAAAATCACACAGGGAAAACGGAAACAATAGAGAGAACCTTAGCTTTCGTCTTTATTCAAGACATCTGAAGATGTCTTAAATAAAGACGAAAGCTAAGGTTCTCTCTAATTTTTCCGTTTTCCCTGTGTGATTTTATCAAGATTTATCTTATCCACGTTTCCATTGTGGATCTACATGATATATATATATATATATCTTGATAAAATCACCTTGAGTCTACCAAAATGTCAGTCTTTTCTGCTATGTTCCTACGATGTCTGCGTATTTGTGACTCTGAATTTATTGACGACGAATTTAAACACATTCGTTCTATTGCACAGAAACTTGGGTACCCTTCTGTGTTTGTTGATCGTTGCTTTAAAAGGGCTAAAAAATCCTTTCATTCCTCTGTAACCAGACAAGTTCCTACACTTAAGAATATTTTGACTCTGCCCTATCGCGATGAATTTGTCCCTTTAGTTCGGTCCCTCAAGCTTCTAAATATTAATGTTGTTTTCAAGTATGACTCAACCATTACCAATATGTTAATAAGGAATAGCCCAAGTTTGAATGTAAATGAAGTAAGCGACAGACCCCATGTAGCAAATGTAATTGTAATTATGTAGGTCAGATATGGAAAAAACACTGCAGCTCGGAATCAAACAAATATAAGAGTATTATCAGAATCATCTGAAAGCAGTGCCTTGTTCGTTCATGTTAGGAATAATAATCACCCCATTGCTTGGGAAAAAGCTTAGAAGTATTCAAATCATCTTGTGTCACAGAAAGACTTCTGGTTGAAGCTAGTTTGATTAAGGAATTAAAATCAATAAACCTTAGTGATGGTCAGTTCAAAACTGATAATATGTTACATAAATTTATTTGTCAGTGGCCCAAGGTTAAAAATGCTTTGAAAACCTTTGATCTTGATGTATGATAGTTATTTAGTGGGTCCCTTTTTTCTGACCTGACCTGTCTAGTCACGTCACCACCCTTCTCTTAAGCTCCTCTACGGTTGTGTTGGTGTGGGGATTAGTGGATGTCATCTTTATGACCTGACCTCATGTTTTTAGGTCACCCTGTATATTTAAGCCTCTCTCTGTCCATGTAATCCAGTTGTCTCTGAAGATGTCTTGAATAAAGACGAAAGCTAAGGTACTCCGTTGTTTCCATTTTCCCGTGTGATTTTATCAAGATTTATCTTATCCACGTTTTCATTGTGGATTTACATGAAATATATATATATATATATATATATATATATATATATATATATATATATATATATATATATATATATATATATATATATATATGTATATATATATATATATATATATATATATATATATATATATATATATATATATATATATATATATATATATATATATATGTATATATATATATATATTATTATCATTATTATTATTATTATATTCTCCCCCTCTCCTCAGGCCCTGATGTGAGTCAGTGACCTGTCACCGGGTGGTCTAATCCTCTTATAATAAATAAAAACAAACAAGGAATTACTGTGCTGTAAATATACATAATACGGTAGATTTATTTAGCGAATCACCCGATGGATCTCCACCCCAGCTTATTTCACCTAAAGATTAACCACCCAATCGCTAACCTAACCTAACCTCGTCCCCCAAATAGTGTTAAGTGGTTAATCTTTAGGTGAAGTAAGCTGGGCTAGAGATTCTTTAGGTAGATTCTTCAGGTATTCCCAGTTAGGTCTTGAGTTTAACGACCAGACCAATCATAAAAAAGGGACAGTTCATTACAACTTCAACATACATAAATTTACAGTTCATTAACCTGTAGTGGCGTTTTCCTAATTTACCTGTACGAGACTCACAAACTTTATAGCCTATAGAATTACCTGTTCACCCTCAGCTAGATGCCTCTTATTCCACTGCTAGTAACTAGTTAATGAATAGGTATATTAATACAAAAGCCGTATGGGACTTTTATGGAACAGAATTCATTAAAAAAAAGTCGTAAATTAACTTCACATAAACTTAAGGGTTCAGGTGGGTTCGGGATCAGTCTCGGAATGCAGGTTCAGTTCAGGTATTTTGGGATACGGTTATTTCTTTTCTTACTCTGTGGTGGGGGTCAGTGGCCGGGAAAACGATGCTGTGATCAAATGGCATCAGGTAGGTTTTTCTCACTCCCCTTCCCCTTCTCCTCCCTCCTCCCGAAAAAAAACACGCTTTCTTCTCATATATACGTGTGTGTGTGTGTGTGTGTGTGTGTGTGTGTGTGTACTTCCACCTGAGATAAGAACATAAGTATCGTAAAAAACAGAAACAAAACATTATCATGACACTCTGGTTGGTTAGGTTAGGTACGATTAGGCTGGTTACGCCCGGATTGAGCTTTGCCTTACACTCGGCTTTTAACATTCAGGAGGGCAGGAGGGTGCGACCACTTCCACCTTCACCAAGGATATTGAGCAAGGTTATGGATAATTGTAACAAAAGATATCTATTTACAAGTATTTACCCTGATAATTTGGCATGAAGACAGTACATAGCAACATCAACATGTGTGGTATGGAAGTGTCGGTCTGCCGGGTGAAATATATGTCCGGAGTGTATATACTGGATGTCGAGTGTGAGGTCTTGTACACACACACACGGCACAGGTGGTAAATTGGGGTCTTCATAACAACTTTACAGGAGAGTAAGTATCCTAACCGGCACAGGTACTTGATAATAGACCCGGGGGGAACAGCACAGAGGTTAGGGCTGATGGTCTCCTAGTTGACGAGCTGACATACAAGGCTAAGAGTGCAGCAGTTCACACCAACGTGACCATGAATAAAAAGAGCTGCACCAATACAGTCCCTTTAGAATATTGTCGAATTATTTTACTAGTAACTGTCAACAGGCTATTATATTTGTACAGTTCTTACGCACTAAGTTGTACATACATAGTAGTTAACAAACATTACACAAGGCACTCATAAAACACCAATAACACCATAAACCACATACGATTATAAATAAAATGGAGTACTCACAGGTGGCAGGTTGACCAACTGAGTCAGAGGACGGGAGCCAAGTGACCAGCCATACGGTTATACCCTGCACTGTGACTCGGTTCGAACTACCCATGAGCAACACCTGCTTCAGATACAGAGAACAAACCCAACACTGAACAACACTGTACCAACAATCATTAGACTGGAATATAAACCCCTTACACTGTCCAAAGCCTTCTTACTGCCCAACTGTAGCGACAAGTACGGATGAATTCTGATAGGAGTGGATGAATAATTTGAGGTAATATTAGATTCCAAGTAAATTAAGTAATGAGATTTTTATACTAGACTTATCACATTTTACATTAGCCGGACAATGGTTAAAAATTATTTTAGTTGTACATAAAATATTTAGTTTTCTTTCATATAATATTTGAATCGTTTTCTTCTTTAAATATATACATAGTATACTATTGTAAACTCATTTAAATTCGCCCTTGGAGACATGAAACTTGGTTATACACAGTCCACTTCCTCCGTCATCTCCACTACTTCCCTTCCTCCATCCCCAGCTTTACCCCCTCCACCCCCAGCTGTCATATATTTAATCCACTAAGGTAGGTAACATAGTAACATCAAGTTGAAGGACTTGGTGTATGGGTGTCTTACGGTGTTCGCACCCATAAAGCTCTCAAACAGTCTTCTAGCAGTGCGTCATCCATTTTCGATAATGTTACCAGTGTATATATTGTAATATTATCAGTGTTATTAATATTTGCCCTATTGACTCACACTCTTATGAAGTGTGTCTCCAGTATTGTTTACGTGATAGTCTTTTTTGTGAAACTGATTCGAATGATACTTAATTGCTTCGAGTTTTGAACTGTTCAAAATAAACTGACAAGAAGTGAGAGTAAAGTGCACTACTACTACTACTACTACTACCTGTACTACTACTCCTACTTCTAGCACTAACAACACTACCGTTTTACAACAACATCAACAACTACTATTACAAAATATTACTCACTCTATTGCACTAATTCTCAACACACGTCGTTTGTAATACTAAACCTCGTCATTGGTTTAGTTCTTATCCCAAAATTTTACGATGATTGGTCAATTTTTTTTTATGGAGGTAAGCCATTAAACAATTTTCCATATATAATTACGAGTAAAAGTTTTTAAAAACAGGTAAATAAAAGGATTAGTTACTGTCATGAATCCTTAGGTGAGATGACTCGGGATTACAGCGCGTTACCAGTGAATCAGGTATTGGATTTACTCCTGACACTGCTGTAGGGGGGAGCTGCTTCCTCAGTTATCTTGTCTGGGTAGTTATTTTCTTTACATATGTAGCTGACCTGTATTCAACTCAACAGATAAGTTATTCTTGTTATTATTGTTAGGTAAAATGTTAAGATGTTTATTGGAAATTTAAATTAAGTTACCATTCTGTTTTTTGCTTTGTAATGTTCTTGCGTGAGTTTTTCTTGTAAATATATTGGTTTGTTTTTAGTGTATATTCCACTCCGGGTTTTCTCCTTTACAATGAAACAACATCTGACCTATTGAAGCCTGTCTAGAGTACTTTGTAATGATAAATGCACTGTAGTCATTTTATTACAGATCAATATTCTAACAACCTCACAGACAGAGGAAAATAATGCCCAGGAAATTGATGTTTTTGTTTGAGAATGGAGGAGGTCTCTCTCTCTCTCTCTCTCTCTCTCTCTCTCGTGACCTGCCACCTTATTTAACACATTGACGACGATTTCCAGAGAAGAACAATTGTCTATAGATTCTTATTATCTATTTCTGATACAAACTTCCGGTTGATTATTCAATTCAGAAGTTCATGGGGTAGTCCTCATGAATGGGAGGACTTGAGACGAACCTGACTCACCCAGAGGGAGTCTTTTACAACATACTTACAGTGAGGGTGTATAGTGGAGTACTGAGGTAAATAGTGATGGAATGAAACTAACATATTCAGTAGAGTTTTATTTGCAAACTGGATGTATAAACTAGAGGTCATTTAATCTACACACACACACACACACACACACACACACACACACTAACGCCACTGTCACATCATTACCACGTCACTTAGATGGAAGTCAAAATATCAATGAGACTATAGAATTGAAGTGGAGAAGACACAGGGTCCTTAGGTCAACACGAGTGTCCAAAGTCGAGTGAAAAATGTTGTGGGTGTCGCAGTAGTAGGAGGCATTTAGATCTCTTCGGGGATCCTGAAGAACTCGACGTTGGAGAGCTCGTAGAGGGAACGAGACTCGCTGCAGGGGAATGCCAGTTCCCTGTGGGCACAGGTTAGAGTCTCCTGGTCGAAGAGGGTCTCGTTGCCACAAGCGAAGGTGAAGTGAGCCGTCTCAACCAGGGCACCGATTTCGTCCGCGACGGGGAAACACACGTGGAAGAGCTCGCAGTTGTTGTCGACGTCGGCGTAGTAGCCATAGGGGAGGTTGTCGCAGGAGAAGGTGGACTGGATGGGCGCCGTCATGTACAGCTCGACATCGGCCGGTAGCTGGTAGGCCATGCGGGCGGTGGCGACGGAGGCAAGGGCGAGGACTACGGCGAGAGCAAGGCGAGTCATGGCTGGTGCTGTTGTTGTTGTTGAACTTCGTCTAAGGTAGAGATGGGAGAGGAGCGGGTGAGGAGGAAAGTGGCACGGTGGTCGACGGACGAAAGAAGGATGAGGGGTGGAGGCAAAACGGGTGATGGATGAGTCAAAGGAGGGTGAACGGGGATGGAGGGAAGGAAGGAGAGGTGGGGAGAGACAGGAAAAAATTATTAGAAACGCTATTCTCTATATTTATAGTGTGTGTGTGTGTGTGTGTGTGTGTGTGTGTGTGTGTGTGTGTGTGTGTGTGTAAATTCCCATTCGCGTGTTTAATGTTTTTCTTTTTATATACAAACACATCATTTCAAAAGTACAACAATAAGTACAGCATCCTTCCCACTGACCACACACACACACAGGCCCATTTTATACGTACATCTATTAGGGTAATATATATATCGTATGTACCTTTGTATATATGAATGGTGGTAAATTAAAACCACTCGTCACTTTCACCATCATCAATATCGTGAGCAGAAATCTTACAGGTGCAAATCTTCTTTAATTATGAATGGGAAAATACCTGTCTACCTGTACTCAGTTGTATCATCACTGTCTACCTGTACTCAGTTGTATCATCACTGTCTACCTGTACTCAGTTATATCATCGCTGCTTTACCTCTATAATCCACTATAATCACCATCACCAGTGCACCACCTCTATTATAATATGACCAAAATAAATTTTATTGTTACGTTGATAGAAATTACCATTGTAATAGTTATATATTTTGCCGTCTAGACATGGTCCTCTGTCTGTCTGTCTGTCTCTCTGTCTGTCACCACATTCACTTCCTTAACCTCTTCTCTCAACACCTGATCATTTATTGAATAGACTAAACAGTTTTCTGTGTTAGTTTAATGCCACGTATTATAGTTTAGTGCCACGTATTATAGTTTAGTGCCACGTATTATAGTTTAGGGTCACGTATTATAGTTTAGTGCCACGTATTATAGTTTAGTGCCACGTATTATAGTTTAGTGCCACGCATTACAATTCAGTGCCACGTATTATAGTTTAGTGCCACGTATTATAGTTTAGTGCCACGCATTATAATTCAGTGCCACGTATTACAGTTCAGTGTCACGTTTTACAATTCAGTGCCACGTATTATAGTTTAGTGCCACGTATTATAGTTTAGTGCCACGCATTATAATTCAGTGCCACGTATTACAGTTCAGTGCCACGTATTACAATTCAGTGCCAGGTGAAACAGTTCCTTACCAGTTTTTATGTTTCTACCAGTTGGTGTGTGTGTCAGTTATCAGTTAATTATAGTAATAACGGTGATTTTAATGATGGTAATAACATCTCTAGCACTACTATTACTACTACTACTACTGCTACTGCTGCTACTACTAACTACTACTATTAATAATAATAATAATAATAATACTAATAATAAAAATAATTTGTTTTCAGAATTTAATGACTCACTTCCGGTAATATTTGTTTGATAAAAAAAGAAGTAATGACTCGTTTATCTGTTAATTTGTTGAGGAAGAAAACTCACGTATTATACAACACTTATCACTGTCTTATACTCTAAGTCGTTCTTGTAAGATATAACTAACAAACTATATTCATTGGTAACTAATTTAACAAGTGTGGTGTAACAGTTTAACCTCAACTAATTAGCACCTCAGATAAAATTAGTTATTTGAATCATTCTCAACCAATTACTGTAATTAACGTAACCTAACATAACGTAACGTAACGTAACTTAAACCACTTACTCCTTAGATATAACCAATTGTAATGCTGTTGTTGTGTAGTGTATGTAGTGATTACAACAAAAACAACAATAACCTTTACCATAACGACAGATAGTTCCACCGTAACTATAACAAACTACTTCGTTCTCTACTAACTACTTCCAACTCTCAAAACAAGCTAAACTAGTCTTATTTCCAAACAAGATCAAAAGAGTAGGTCACTGATCACATTAACTTGTTACACGTTACACTGTGTGGGTATATTTTTCTGAAGTGTTCCCTGGGCTGAGGTGAGGTCGAGAGAGGCCAGCCAACCAACCCACCTGGTATGCTTCTGGGCCTGTGAATGACAAAACCGCACCACCACTGCCTTTATATATACTCCGGAGCATCACGCCAACGTCGCCCTGTGATTGGTTGGGAGTACAGAGGATTTGTGGGTATCAAGGACCAATAAATGGGAGTTTTGAGAGGTGGAGAGGGATTGGGAGGGGGAGGAGGAGGTGGAAGGGGATTGGAAGGCGTAGAGTAAGGGAGGGAGATGGAGTAGGATAAGGGAGGGAATAGAGGAAGGGGGTAAGGGAGTGAGATGGAGTAGGATAAGGGAGGAAAGGGATAAGGGAGTCAGTGCCGGGTTTCAAGGCTGCTGCTAGGGGGGGGGGGTTGGCCTGAGGCTGGCTGGGTCGCCCTGCCCAAAGAGTTAAGAGTCTCCCCGCCTTCCTTATTCCTCTCCCCCACCTCTCCTCTCCCTCTCCCTTTCATCCTCCCCCTTCTTGAGACCCACAACAGAAGGAAAAGAGAAGCCATAGAGATGAATAATTCAGGAATAAGTATAATAGTAATAATGTTGCATAGCGGAAGCCTGAACGACTAAACTTACCTGTGTCATTAGGCTGCGATGGTGATCCAGGTAGGGAAGGGGGAAGGGGGGGTGGTAGGGGATAGGTTAGGGAGGAGGGGGTAGGGGGTAGGGGGTAGGGGTGAAGAAGGTTAAAGGTGGTACAAAAAAAAGAGGGAGGGAAGGAGGGGACGCAGTGGGAGAGGGGGGGGAGGGGGGGTCAAAAGGGCATTAGTAGAGAGTGAAACGTCTGGGAATATGTAAGTAACCCGCTAACTAATTACTCCTGTAGGTGTCGTCAGCGTCATCGTCAGCATGGTCAGGGATACAATAATAACAGATTTATCCTAAGAAATAGTGTATAGGTGCAGAACAACACTAGAATACACCCACATCACCCACACTACCCACCCACCCACCCACATCACCACCCACACCACCCACACCACCCACCGAAAAATTATAAGGTACTGAAAATTTTACGCACGATGTTTTAGTACCTATTTTTTTTGTATCCTCTGATGGGGCGGCGCTGTGTGGGTGGGGGGAGGGAGGACATAAACGAGCGAGGAATGTGAGTGAGAGTGAGAGAATCGCTGGGTAGACAGATGCCACACACACAGCTCGTAAACATAGGTGAAAATGTAATAAGAGAGAGAGAGAGAGAGAGAGAGAGAGAGAGGTGTACGTTGGCCTTTTACTTTCCTTCTCCAGAATAAGATTTCACGCCTTGATTATAGACAGGTGCCTGTACCTGTGCTTGTATCTGAATCTTCGTTTACCTGTACCGGATCTTACTACAGTACCTGTCCTTTTACCTGTACCTGTATTATTCCCTGTACTTGTATCTGTAACTAAGTCTGTATCCATACCTGTGGCTGTGTGTTTACTCATACTGTACACTCGATAAAAAAAAATCTTTAGAAATTTGTGCGAAACAATATGACTCCACGAATGAAGGTGTTTGATAAAGGTTTATGAGGCATACTGTTATTCACCAATCATAATGCAACGGATTAAATTCATATTTTGAATTAAATAACTAAATTAGGCCTACCACAATACGTAGTAAATGTCTAACAATCAAGCCTACCAATCCTAGCGAGACAATAGGATTACTCAGTTCCAAACTCATCGGACCCCTCCGGAGAGGCGATGAGGGACGAGGAGGGACGAGGAGAGGCGAGGAGAGGAGAGTTGGGGCAAGACGGGGCGAGAAACAGTGGCGGGTCATGGCGATAAATATTCATGAACATTAAATAACGATGGACGTATTTTCAGGGGGTCCGTAAGTTAAGAATTTTCCTCGCCTTTATTCCGATAGCGTGAGGTTGGTTCACTTAAGGGGTCGTATGATGGGTTCACTTAAGGCAGTGGTTCTCAACGGGGTCCACTTTGACCCCCGGGGGAGGAATTTTGGCCAGGGGAGGAATTGGGGAACATTATGTATAGTTCTCCGTGCGATGACTCTCGAAAGGCAACTGTCTGGAAAGGTTCAATGCTCTGTACGGCACCTTGTTGGGCTTTGGTGGGGACCGTGATGACTCCAGTGAATCAAAGGCCTTGATTTCATATCTTGCAGATATTTTGGGTAAACTGAACGCTTTGAATAAGGAACTGCAGGGTGAACAAAAAACTCTCATGAACTGCAAAACCCAAATCTAAGGTTTTATAAACAAACTGAACTTTTGGAAGGCCCAGATCTTGAAGAATGATCTGTCCTAATTCACGCATCTACCCCAAATGTGAACCGTCGGATGATGTCCTCTGAATCATCTCTGAACATATTTTCAACCTACAAGTTAAGTTGAATGACAGATTTACCGATCTCAAACAATTTAACATTTCCTTTTGGATTACTCAGCCATTTCTTTTTAACTGCTATGGACTCTGATCAGATCGGCGAGTTGATGGACTTACAAAACGATGACAGTGTGTAACCGATCTATGCTTCAAAAAAAAAAAAAATACTGATCTGGCTGGATCCCCAAGTCAGTGTCAAATATAATAAATTAGCTATGAAAGCTCAGCAAGTAATTCTACCATTTCCGACCACATAATTGATTGTGTCTTCAGTGCTGTTACGAATATTTTGACGAAAGAAAGAGAACGTATCAACATTTGTGAGCGTGGTGATCTTGTTGTGTTCCTTGATTTTCTCATTTAGTTTCTCAGCACGAGGATCAAGGATCTCATTAAAGTTGTACAAATCGAATGGAAATCTGATTATAATAGTTACAAATCCGAAATCAACTTTTTTTTTTAATTTAATTTTTTAGTCAAATAATTTTCTTCAATTAGTAAATTATAACCACTGATGCAAATACTTTATTCTTTCATACTGATTTAAGGAAGAGGAGGATCTGGAAGAGTCTGGGGTCGCTGAGGGATGAATGCAATGTGGGACGTGGGAAACAGGGAGGGGTAGTATCAAGGACTTCAGAGGTAGTAAGTTGTTGATTTTGGAGTGTGTGTGTGTGTGTGTGTGTGTGTGTGTGTGTGTGTGTGTGTGTGTGTGTGCAGGAGATGTTAATGGCGCGTGTGTGTTTGTGGAGCCAATAATCACTTCCCAGCCCGTGATAATGACCATACGGTTCAATATTGCTGGAGGTCAATATGGCGTAGAAATTGCTCTAAGACTCTACCATGAAACACACATAAGTACATACGCTCTCCAGACAACAGTATAGCTACGGGAGAGTATTAAGATTTCACTCTACTACTACTACTACTACTACTACTACTACTAACAATAATAATAAATAACTCAAACTTAAAATATGCGTATAAATTTGTGTTTACGCAGTGTATCGTAAAGCCTAACGCCAACCGTACAATAGGAGTCGTATTTTTTTCGGACGTTCTCCCATCACCTTGGCTAGAAACTAAGGAATGAACCAGAGATTATACGCATGATACGGGGGTATGTCGGGGGTCAAACCAGTGTTTTTTATAAGCATTCCACTCAAACTATATATTCCTCCCTCAAGTAGTGACGTTAAAAATAGTATCATATATCACGAGGTTTTGATAAGGAAAATTTTTATTGCAAGAAGGCTGTAGGAAGAAATTATTAACAGCATTGAGAATAACAATGGTAACAATGGTAACAGGTAGATGAAGGGTGAGGGTACACAGACAACATATTGGCCCGGCATTAATTTGCAACAAAATCAACAACAGCAACATAATAATATATAAAAAAACAGCTGCGTCACGTCATGCGCCAGCAACAAAAGTCGACGCGTCACAACATATTATTATTATTATTATTATTATTATTATTATTATTGTCTCTCACACAACATAACCGAGCTGCCCAATCAAAACCCGCAAATCCTGGAAAAGTTGACCAATAAGAATCAAGAAACACTGACCAATAGGTAGAAAGTCTTACCAATCCCTGTAGATAAATAAGTCTTATGTAGATAATTAAAGTCTCTACAGTTTATAGCTAAGAGGGAGGACGGAACCAAGACGAAATTGCAGCTTAAGAGAAGTTGAATAAAAAAAAGGTTGAATAATTATCCATTATATTGCTTCAAATTTGCATACTGAGATTAAGAAAATATACTATAGAGTTTCTGAATAACTATTAAGGAAGTGTTATTCTCAAAAGCTCGTACGATAAACTTATTTTATAACTTAAGATGTTAGAATGTAGTGAACTGGTTGACTCACACTAAAGTACGATGATAAAATAAGAATTATATTGATACTCTATTGTAACTAGGAAGTGGTGTTTATTTATTAACTGGTGCTATGTGAACGTATCCAGTTAAGGCGTCCTGTGACCTAGTATTAAGTGAACGTATCCAGTTAAGGCGTCCTGTGACCTAGTATTAAGTGAACGTATCCAGTTAAGGCATCCTGTGACCTAGTATTAAGTGAACGTATCCAGTTAAGGCATCCTGTGACCTAGTATTAAGTGAACGCATCTAGTTAAGGCATCCTGTGACCTAGTATTAAGTGAACGTATCCAGTTAAGGCATCCTGTGACCTAGTATTAAGTGAACGTATCCAGTTAAGGCGTCCTGTGACCAAGTATTAAGTGAACGTATCTAGTTAAGGCATCCCTTAACTGGTGCTAAAAGTGAACGGACGCATCTAGTTAAATGTAGAGTCTTAGATTATTTTTCCATCTTTTTAACTTAAGTCAACCAGCAATAACTAACTTCCTGCATCACGTCTTCAGCTGACCATCCTCACTGTGAGATGGCGTACTTGGCCTTGAGGTGGATCTTGCTTCTTTACCTGGAGGCTGTGTGACCACTTACCATAACCAAGGTGGGGAACCCAACGCGTCTACCAAACTGTATAATGAAGGTCTCTGGTTTATGGATAGGCTCATACACCAAAGAGATGTAATAAAATATATACTTACGTGTTTACCCTCTTCCATACACATATACATACACATATATACACTCACACACAAATAT
>NW_024748109.1:7275848-7280848 GCF_018991925.1 Homarus americanus
AAGATGAAACAGACTATGAAATATAACTCTATCCATTTTACCATTACGAATTGATTCTTACTGAGATAATTTTCCTGTTTCATTTAACATAACTCTGATTATATTCAACTCACTAGATTACTGTATATTAATAACTTTATATATAGAAAAAATATATATAAAAAAGGTATTTAAAAAAGTCTGAAAAATAGAGTAATTTGTTAATATATTTTACTAGTTGTATATAGCATGTAGTTACCTGGACAATATATTAAATGTTATATAATGATTACCTTGAGAGAGAGAGAGAGTGTGTGTGCGTGTGTGTTCCTCCAATACCTGGTCCACCTGTGTTAGTACTGTTGTTATTGGTCCCTTGATGTATAGTACACACACACACACACACACACACACACACACCACACATACACACACACACACACACATACACACACACCAAAGATACGGTTCCCTACGTCGGCCGCAAGAGGGTTTTACGACTTGCTGTGGAATGTCTTAGCTCACCTGAAAGGACCTACCTGCCTGGAGGCTATATTGGGGGGGAGGGAGGGAGAGGAAGGAATAAAGGGGATAGGTGGGGGTGTTAGTTGTTGGTGGGAGGGGGAGGGAGGAAGAGGAAGGAGGAGGAGGAGGAGGAGAAGAAGGAGAAGAGGGGAAAGGAAGGTGAAATAGGTGAGGTGACAATAGTTAAAAGAAAAAAAAATCAAAATTCTAAGTCTTATGTGCTAACTAGGGACTCTTCTCTCATAGGAAAAGGTGAGTGTTGAGTAGGGTTTGGGTATTAGATTAGTTAACGAGTGTATTCAAGGCCAACTTCACTCTCACGGCCAAGGTTACCTGTCTGGGAGCTGGACTGGTTACCTGTCACCTGTTGTTCACTTTCCTCAAGAAAAGATTATCCACCCGTAACCTGTCAGCTCCAGTTGTCTCCCCAAAACCTCACCCATTCCATCTCCCCCTCTTCCCTCCTCCTCCTCCTCCTTCCTCTCTTTCTTCTCCTCCTCCTCCTTCTCTTAGCCCATCTTCTCTTTCCTCCCTCGTCTTCTCCTCCTTCTCCTACGCCTCCTACGTCTCCTGACCCGACACCTCCTTCTTACCGAGGCTCTATTGTACTGTGTGTTGGTGGACGCAGGGCAAGGTGACTCAAACTCTACAGGATAGTAACATACCTTCTCAGTCCTCCATAACATCGTCACAGGTTAGGTTAGGTTAGGTTAGATTAGGATAGGTTATGGATGGCCGGCCCTAAGATCACTTACGCGTGAGTATTGTTTATGGTGTGGAAACTGTCGCCAACACAACCTGCCGAGAAGACCGGACAACTCACCAACTGCACTGGCTAACCATTACCCCGGAACACAATCTACAAATCAATTAATTTCCAGGTATCTAATTACTGCTGGGCAAACACAGGTAAATGGCGTAAAGAAACTTAGGGATGCTTACACACTACCAGGGGATCGAACCTGGTACCAAAATTCTCTGTCAGGAGTGGGATTCGAACCCACGCCCTCAGAGAGGACCAGAATGCCCATTACCCCTCTATTTGAAGGGAAGTTGCCTTGAGTCTGGCGCCTTAGACCACTCGGCCATCCTGACTACACTTAAACACCCACACACGCATACAGCCACCCACACACACGCATACAGCCACCCACACACGCATACAGCCACTACACACGCATACACACTACACACGCATACAGCCACCCACACACACACATACAGCCACCCACACACACGCATACAGCCACCCACACACACGACTTCCAGCCACCCACACCCACACACACGCATGCAGCACCCCACACGCACGCATACAGCCACCCACACACACGCATACGAACATCCAAACCGACAAGACTAAAGCCGGTTACACCAGTCTCTTCTGAGGTGTCGGTTCGAATCTCCCCGCTACCACCTCAATGTATCAATGTCCCTGGTTTCTGACTGACTGACTGACTGACTAGCGAGGTGTGAGGAGCTTCTTAAACACATGTGGTATGAATGAGTGACCTGGATTGACTGGTGTAACAAGCTTAATTAACTAGAGGTGTTTTATCTCACAGGTAATCAAGTACTGCCTATTGGGTAAGGATTTCAGGTTGAGGGTGTAGACAGGTAAGAGTGACGTCATATTGATGGTGTGGACAGGTAATGAGTGACGTCACATTATGGCGTGAGCAGGTATGAGTGACGTCATATTGATGGTGTAGACACGCATGAGTGACGTCATATTGATAAGGTGGATAGGTAGGAGTGACGTCAGTAACCCAGGTAGTGTGTGAGTTAGCTTTTAACAGGTTCTTGGCGAGGCAGGACAGGTGCAGCTCTAATGTCACCTCACCAGGTATGACACATTGACCAGGTAGGGTGGTGTGGTGTTGCAGTGGTGGTGATGAGGAAGGGATGTGGCAGTATAGTGGGATGTGGTGGTGGCAGTATGGTGGTGTGGTGGTGTGGTGAAATTATAATCATTCACTGAACATACGTGAGATTGGATTCATTAAGCATAATTAAGGTGGTTGCTGGGATAATGGTTGTTACTAGGATAATGGTTGTTGCTAGGGGAAGGTTGTTGCTAGGGGGAAGGTTGTTGCTAGGGGAAGGTTGTTGCTAGGGAAGGTTGTTGCTAGGGGGAAGGTTGTTGCTAGGGGAGGTTGCTGTAGGGGAAGGTTGTTGCTGGAAGGTTGTTGGGGGTTGGTTGTTGCAGGGGTGTGCTGGGAAGGTTGTTGCTAGGGGAAGGTTGTTGCAGGGGAGTGTTGCTGGGGAGGTGTGCAGAGGGTTGTTGTAGGGGTTGTGGGAAGGTTGTTGCTAGGGGAAGGTTGTTGCTAGGGAAGGTTGTTGCTAGGGAGGGGTTGTTGCTAGGGGGAAGGTTGTTGCTAGGGGGAAGGTTGTTGCTAGGGGAAGGTTGTTGCTAGGGGAAGGTTGTTGCTAGGGGCTAGTTGCTAGGGGCTAGGGTATTATTGCTAGGGTGGTTGGTTACTGGAGTTAAGGGGAATCTAAGGCTAGGGGGAAATCTAGGATTAAGGGCTAAATGTAGTGGAGAGAGAGAGAGAGAGAGAGAGAGAGAGAGAGAGAGAGAGAGAGAGAGAGAGAGAGAGAGAGAGAGAGATCATACACGTGAAAACACAATGACAAAATTCGTCCATGAGGAAATAAATAAACCAGAGATGGATCACAATTCCAAATATTCACGAAGATATGAAGATGTTCCTCACCTTCATAAAGAAACTCCAGGTATTACACGTGAGAGAGGGAGAGGAGACTCACCCCCTCTACCCATCTTAGTTTGTAGTACAATGAGAAAACACGGTACTTATCCCTCCTTCAGGTTGCTCCTCCTACCGAAATCACCTCGGACAAAACCAACCTTGACAGATCGACGTAACCTTGAGCCTGAAGGTAAGGGTTGTAGCCTTGACACTTGGGGCCCCTCTCATAGTGGATATGTTTACAACTGTTGTGTATTATATAGAATTTTTGAAGATCTATAAATTGTGATTGTACCTTTGATAAGCTTTTCCTTAAACCGGTCTGTGTTGAAGAGGCTGGACCTATGGAATACCTTTTTTGAATAGAGGGACTTAGAGTTATCATATTTACCTGTATCTCAAAGACAGGTTCATAAGTTGAGTATATATATATGGTTTTAGTCTCTTTAATCTAACTTTACACGGGGAAGTATTAGACGATGGTTGAAGCTTCGATATGAACAGAATTCTAATGAGTAAGAGTCTACCTGGTGTAGTTAGTGGGGATGGAGGGGGGGTGGTGGTGCAAATGTCAGAGGGGAGAGGTTGGCGAGAAGGAGGAGGGGAGGGGGAAGAAGGGTATAATGAGCATATATACCTGAGGGAATGTACAGTACGTATACCTGAATCTAATTAATCTCTTGTTTATTATAATATTAAACATCTCAGTTTATTGACAGAGAGAGCTGATGTGGATGAACGTATGGGGGAAAGTTGTGCTCTCTCTCTCTCTCTCTCTCTCTCTCTCTCTCTCTCTCATGATTATATAACAGCTCACCAACAGTACCGTAAAGATATACTGTACGTAACCAGTTATTATCACGCCAGGAAAACATTAATACGTAGACACTATTTAACATAACACACTGTAACACTCAGGAGAATAAATTGGAAGGTTAGTTGTGGAGGAAAGTGTGGTAATTTATAAGTTTTTGTAGACCTGTAGACTTGTAGACCTATAAACCTGACCTTGTAGACCTGTAGACCTGTAGACCTGACCTGTAAACCTGTAGACCTGTAGACCTGTAGACCTATAGACCTGTAAACCTGTAGACCTGTAGACCTGTAGACCCAGACCTATAACCACCTTGACCCATAGACCTGTAGACTAACCTGTAAACCTGAGACCTGTGACCTGTAGACCTATAGACCTATAGACCTGACCTGGGACCTGTAGACCTGACCTGTAGACCTGTAGACCTGACCTGTAGACCTGTAGACGGGGGGCTGTAGATGCCTGTAGACCTGAGACCACAGACCTGTAGACCTGACCTGTAGACCTGTAGACCTGACCTGTAGACCTAGACCTGACCTAGACCTGAGACCTGACAGACCTGTGACCTGTAGACCTATAGACCTGACCTGTAGACCCAGACCTGACCTGAGACCTGTAGACCTGACCTGACCGACGCCTGTGACCTGGACCGCTGACCTGACGACCTGACCGACCTGACCTGTAGCCTGACCTGTAGACCTGTAGACCTGACCTGTAGACCTGTGACTGACCTGTAGACCTGTAGACTTGACCAGTAGAATTAGAGTCTTGTACACCTTGATGCCTTCACTATATAGAAAGGCTTTTAAGTTTGTACTGATGCGAATGAATTTAAGTCTAGGGAAATTTGATGCCAGAGAACAGTGGTATATTGTAAGGCAAGTAAGTAAGTAATGTTTACCGGTTGTATTTAAGGGTGTATCATACTATACTTGAGAGAGAGAGAGAGAGAGAGAGAGAGAGAGAGAGAG